>NC_058519.1:577147668-577380168 GCF_904849725.1 Hordeum vulgare subsp. vulgare | reverse complement strand
CACACAGTAATCGTCAAAAATAAGAAAATGAGGTCATATAGATCACGGTCCCGCGTCATCCTTGTCACGTGGCGCAAAAATATATTTAAAAAGGGGAATGCAACACGAGGACTTCCCAGGAGGTCACCCATCCTAGTACTACTCTCGCCCAAGCACGGTTAACTTCGGAGTTCTGATGGTATCCGGTGCTTTAGTGCTGGTATGATCGCATCCGACATGCAACTATCTATTTGTTCCTTATGCTTGCCCCTACTACTACTAGTACTACTACTAGTAGTCGTTGGGTGTCAAGCGCGGTGGGAAAAGTCACACAGTAATCGTCAAAAATAAGAAAATGAGGTCATATAGATCACGCTCCCGCGTCATCCTTGTCACGTGGCGCAAAAATATATTTAAAAAGGGGAATGCAACACGAGGACTTCCCAAGAGGTCACCCATCCTAGTACTACTATCGCCCAAGCACGCTTAACTTCGGAGTTCTGATGGGATCCGGTGCTTTAGTGCTGCTATGATCGCATCCGACATGCAACTATCTATTTGTTCCTTATGCTTGCCCCTACTACTACTACTACTACTACTACTACTAGTCGTTGGGTGTCAAGCGCGGTGGGAAAAGTCACACAGTAATCGTCAAAAATAAGAAAATGAGGTCATATAGATCACGGTCCCGCGTCATCCTTGTCACGTGGCGCAAAAATATATTTAAAAAGGGGAATGCAACACGAGGACTTCCCAGGAGGTCACCCATCCTAGTACTACTCTCGCCCAAGCACGCTTAACTTCGGAGTTCTGATGGGATCCGGTGCTTTAGTGCTGGTATGATCGCATCCGACATGCAACTATCTATTTGTTCCTTATCCTTGCCCCTACTAGTACTACTACTAGTACTACTACTACTACTACTACTAGTCGTTGGGTGTCAAGCGCGGTGGGAAAAGTCACACAGTAATCGTCAAAAATAAGAAAATGAGGTCATATAGATCACGGTCCCGCGTCATCCTTGTCACGTGGCGCAAAAATATATTTAAAAAGGGGAATGCAACACGAGGACTTCCCAGGAGGTCACCCATCCTAGTACTACTCTCGCCCAAGCACGCTTAACTTCGGAGTTCTGATGGGATCCGGTGCTTTAGTGCTGGTATGATCGCATCCGACATGCAACTATCTATTTGTTCCTTATGCTTGCCCCTACTACTACTACTACTACTAGTCGTTGGGTGTCAAGCGCGGTGGGAAAAGTCACACAGTAATCGTCAAAAATAAGAAAATGAGGTCATATAGATCACGCTCCCGCGTCATCCTTGTCACGTGGCGCAAAAATATATTTAAAAAGGGGAATGCAACACGAGGACTTCCCAGGACGTCACCCATCCTAGTACTACTCTCGCCCAAACACGCTTAACTTCGGAGTTCTGATGGGATCCGGTGCTTCAGTGCTGGAATGATCGCATCCGACATGCAACCATCTATTTGTTCCTTATGCTTGCCCCTACTACTACTAATACTACTACTACTACTACTACTAGTAGTCGTTGGGTGTCAAGCGCGGTAGGAAAAGTCACACAGTAATCGTCAAAAATAAGAAAATGAGGTCATATAGATCACGGTCCCGCGTCATCCTTGTCACGTGGCGCAAAAATATATTTAAAAAGGGGAATGCAACACGAGGACTTCCCAGGAGGTCACCCATCCTAGTACTACTCTCGCCCAAGCACGCTTAACTTCAGAGTTCTAATGGGATCCGATGCTTTAGTGCTGGTATGATCGCATCCGACATGCAACTATCTATTTGTTTCTTATGCTTGCCCCTACTACTACTACTACTACTACTATTACTACTACTACTACTACTACTACTACTACTACTAGTCGTTGGGTGTCAAGCGCGGTGGGAAAAGTCACACAGTAATCGTCAAAAATAAGAAAATGAGGTCATATAGATCACGCTCCCGCGTCATCCTTGTCACGTGGCGCAAAAATATATTTAAAAAGGGGAATGCAACACGAGGACTTCCCAGGAGGTCACCCATCCTAGTACTACTCTCGCCCAAGCACGGTTAACTTCGGAGTTCTGATGGGATCCGGTGCTTTAGTGCTGGTATGATCGCATCCGACATGCAACTATCTATTTGTTCCTTATGCTTGCCCCTACTACTACTACTACTACTAGTCGTTGGGTGTCAAGCGCGGTGGGAAAAGTCACACAGTAATCGTCAAAAATAAGAAAATGAGGTCATATAGATCACGCTCCCGCGTCATCCTTGTCACGTGGCGCAAAAATATATTTAAAAAGGGGAATGCAACACGAGGACTTCCCAGGAGGTCACCCATCCTAGTACTACTCTCGCCCAAACACGCTTAACTTCGGAGTTCTGATGGGATCCGGTGCTTCAGTGCTGGTATGATCGCATCCGACATGCAACCATCTATTTGTTACTTATGCTTGCCCCTACTACTACTACTAATACTACTACTACTACTACTACTACTACTACTACTACTAGTCGTTGGGTGTCAAGCGCGGTGGGAAAAGTCACACAGTAATCGTCAAAAATAAGAAAATGAGGTCATATAGATCACGGTCCCGCGTCATCCTTGTCACGTGGCGCAAAAATATATTTAAAAAGGGGAATGCAACACGAGGACTTCCCACGAGGTCACCCATCCTAGTACTACTCTCGCCCAAGCAAGCTTAACTTCAGAGTTCTAATGGGATCCGGTGCTTTAGTGCTGGTATGATCGCATCCGACATGCAACTATCTATTTGTTCCTTATGCTTGCCCCTACTACTACTACTACTATTACTACTACTACTATTACTACTACTACTACTACTACTACTAGTACTACTACTACTACTACTACTACTACTACTACTACTAGTCGTTGGGTGTCAAGCGCGGTGGGAAAAGTCACACAGTAATCGTCAAAAATAATAAAATGAGGTCATATAGATCACGCTCCCGCGTCATCCTTGTCACGTGGCGCAAAAATATATTTAAAAAGGGGAATGCAACACGAGGACTTCCCAGGAGGTCACCCATCCTAGTACTACTCTCGCCCAAGCACGGTTAACTTCGGAGTTCTGATGGTATCCGGTGCTTTAGTGCTGGTATGATCGCATCCGACATGTAACTATCTATTTGTTCCTTATGCTTGCCCCTACTACTACTACTACTACTACTACTACTACTACTAGTCGTTGGGTGTCAAGCGCGGTGGGAAAAGTCACACAGTAATCGTCAAAAATAAGAAAATGAGGTCATATAGATCACGCTCCCGCGTCATCCTTGTCACGTGGCGCAAAAATATATTTAAAAAGGGGAATGCAACACGAGGACTTCCCAAGAGGTCACCCATCCTAGTACTACTATCGCCCAAGCACGCTTAACTTCGGAGTTCTGATGGGATCCGGTGCTTTAGTGCTGGTATGATCGCATCCGACATGCAACTATATCTATTTGTTCCTTATGCTTGCCCCTACTACTACTACTACTACTACTACTAGTCGTTGGGTGTCAAGCGCGGTGGGAAAAGTCACACAGTAATCGTCAAAAATAAGAAAATGAGGTCATATAGATCACGGTCCCGCGTCATCCTTGTCACGTGGCGCAAAAATATATTTAAAAAGGGGAATGCAACACGAGGACTTCCCAGGAGGTCACCCATCCTAGTACTACTCTCGCCCAAGCACGCTTAACTTCGGAGTTCTGATGGGATCCGGTGCTTTAGTGCTGGTATGATCGCATCCGACATGCAACTATCTATTTGTTCCTTATGCTTGCCCCTACTACTACTACTACTAGTACTACTACTACTACTACTACTAGTCGTTGGGTGTCAAGCGCGGTGGGAAAAGTCACACAGTAATCGTCAAAAATAAGAAAATGAGGTCATATAGATCACGGTCCCGCGTCATCCTTGTCACGTGGCGCAAAAATATATTTAAAAAGGGGAATGCAACACGAGGACTTCCCAGGAGGTCACCCATCCTAGTACTACTCTCGCCCAAGCACGCTTAACTTCGGAGTTCTGATGGGATCCGGTGCTTTAGTGCTGGTATGATCGCATCCGACATGCAACTATCTATTTGTTCCTTATGCTTGCCCCTACTACTACTACTACTACTAGTCGTTGGGTGTCAAGCGCGGTGGGAAAAGTCACACAGTAATCGTCAAAAATAAGAAAATGAGGTCATATAGATCACGCTCCCGCGTCATCCTTGTCACGTGGCGCAAAAATATATTTAAAAAGGGGAATGCAACACGAGGACTTCCCAGGACGTCACCCATCCTAGTACTACTCTCGCCCAAACACGCTTAACTTCGGAGTTCTGATGGGATCCGGTGCTTCAGTGCTGGAATGATCGCATCCGACATGCAACCATCTATTTGTTCCTTATGCTTGCCCCTACTACTACTAATACTACTACTACTACTACTACTACTACTACTACTAGTCGTTGGGTGTCAAGCGCGGTGGGAAAAGTCACACAGTAATCGTCAAAAATAAGAAAATGAGGTCATATAGATCACGGTCCCGCGTCATCCTTGTCACGTGGCGCAAAAATATATTTAAAAAGGGGAATGCAACACGAGGACTTCCCAGGAGGTCACCCATCCTAGTACTACTCTCGCCCAAGCACGCTTAACTTCGGAGTTCTAATGGGATCCGGTGCTTTAGTGCTGGTATGATCGCATCCGACATGCAACTATCTATTTGTTCCTTATGCTTGCCCCTACTACTACTACTACTACTACTACTACTACTAGTCGTTGGGTGTCAAGCGCGGTGGGAAAAGTCACACAGTAATCGTCAAAAATAAGAAAATGAGGTCATATAGATCACGCTCCCGCGTCATCCTTGTCACGTGGCGCAAAAATATATTTAAAAAGGGGAATGCAACACGAGGACTTCCCAGGAGGTCACCCATCCTAGTACTACTCTCGCCCAAGGACGCTTAACTTCAGAGTTCTAATGGGATCCGGTGCTTTAGTGCTGGTATGATCGCATCCGACATGCAACTATCTATTTGTTCCTTATGCTTGCCCCTACTACTACTACTACTACTACTACTATTACTACTACTACTACTACTACTACTACTACTACTACTACTACTACTACTACTACTACTACTAGTCATTGGGTGTCAAGCGCGGTGGGAAAAGTCACACAGTAATCGTCAAAAATAAGAAAATGAGGTCATATAGATCACGCTCCCGCGTCATCCTTGTCACGTGGCGCAAAAATATATTTAAAAAGGGGAATGCAACACGAGGACTTCCTAGGAGGTCACCCATCCTAGTACTACTCTCGCCCAAGCACGGTTAACTTCGGAGTTCTGATGGGATCCGGTGCTTTAGTGCTGGTATGATCGCATCCGACATGCAACTATCTATTTGTTCCTTATGCTTGCCCCTACTACTACTACTACTACTAGTCGTTGGGTGTCAAGCGCGGTGGGAAAAGTCACACAGTAATCGTCAAAAATAAGAAAATGAGGTCATATAGATCACGCTCCCGCGTCATCCTTGTCACGTGGCGCAAAAATATATTTAAAAAGGGGAATGCAACACAAGGACTTCCCAGGAGGTCACCCATCCTAGTACTACTCTCGCCCAAACACGCTTAACTTCGGAGTTCTGATGGGATCCGGTGCTTCAGTGCTGGTATGATCGCATCCGACATGCAACCATCTATTTGTTCCTTATGCTTGCCCCTACTACTACTACTAATACTACTACTACTACTACTACTACTACTACTACTACTACTACTACTAGTCGTTGGGTGTCAAGCGCGGTGGGAAAAGTCACACAGTAATCGTCAAAAATAAGAAAATGAGGTCATATAGATCACGGTCCCGCGTCATCCTTGTCACGTGGCGCAAAAATATATTTAAAAAGGGGAATGCAACACGAGGACTTCCCAGGAGGTCACCCATCCTAGTACTACTCTCGCCCAAGGACGCTTAACTTCAGAGTTCTAATGGGATCCGGTGCTTTAGTGCTGGTATGATCGCATCCGACATGCAACTATCTATTTGTTCCTTATGCTTGCCCCTACTACTACTACTACTACTACTACTATTACTACTACTACTACTACTACTACTACTACTACTACTACTACTACTACTACTAGTCGTTGGGTGTCAAGCGCGGTGGGAAAAGTCACACAGTAATCGTCAAAAATAAGAAAATGAGGTCATATAGATCACGCTCCCGCGTCATCCTTGTCACGTGGCGCAAAAATATATTTAAAAAGGGGAATGCAACACGAGGACTTCCCAGGAGGTCACCCATCCTAGTGTTGGGGAACGTCGCAAGGGAAACAAAAAATTTCCTACGTGCACGAAGACCTATCATGGTGATGTCCATCTACGAGAGGGGATGAGTGATCTACGTACCCTTGTAGATCGTACAGCAGAAGCGTTAGTGAACGCGGTTGATGTAGTGGAACGTCCTCACGTCCCTCGATCCGCCCCGCGAACAATCCCGCGATCAGTCCCACGATCTAGTACCGAACGGACGGCACCTCCGCGTTCAGCACACGTACAACTCGACGATGATCTCGGCCTTCTTGATCCAGCAAGAGAGACGGAGAGGTAGAAGAGTTCTCCGGCAGCGTGACGTCGCTCCGGAGGTTGGTGATGATCTTGTCTCAGCAGGGCTCCGCCCGAGCTCCGCAGAAACGCGATCTAGAGGAAAAACTGTGGAGGTATGTGGTCGGGCAGCCGTGAGAAAGTCGTCTCAAATCAGCCCTAAAACCTCCGTATATATAGGTGGGAGGGAGGGGAGGAGGCAGCCTCAAAACCTAAAGGTTTGGCCGAAATTGGAGGTGGAGGAGTCCTACTCCAATCCTACTTGGAGTAGGATTCCACCTTCCCACTTGGAAACTCTTTCCACCTTGTGTTTTTTCCTTCTCAAACCTTATGGGCCTTAGTGGGAACTTATTCCAGCCCACTAGGGGCTGGTTTATCTCTTCCCATAGCCCATGAGACCCCTTGGGGCGTGACACCCCTCCCGATGGTCCCCGGCACCCCTCCCGGCACTCCCGGTACACTACCGATGAGCCCGAAACTTTTCCGGTAATGCACGAAAACCTTCCGGTAACCAAATGAGGTCATCCTATATATCAATCTTCGTTTCCGGACCATTCCGGAAACCCTCGTGACGTCCGTGATCTCATCTGGGACTCCGAACAACATTCGGTAACCAACCATATAACTCAAATACGCATAAAACAACGTCGAACCTTAAGTGTGCAGACCCTGCGGGTTCGAGAACTATGTAGACATGACCCGAGAGACTCCTCGGTCAATATCCAATAGCGGGACCTGGATGCCCATATTGGATCCTACATATTCTATGAAGATCTTATCGTTTGAACCTCAGTGCCAAGGATTCATATAATCCCGTATGTCATTCCCTTTGTCCTTCGGTATGTTACTTGCCCGAGATTCGATCGTCAGTATCCGTATACCTATTTCAATCTCGTTTACTGGCAAGTCTCTTTACTCGTTCCGTAATACAAGATCCCGCAACTTACACTAAGTTACATTGCTTGCAAGGCTTGTGTGTGATGTTGTATTACCGAGTGGGCCCCGAGATACCTCTCCGTTCACACGGAGTGACAAATCCCAGTCTTGATCCATACTAACTCAACTAACACCTTCGGAGATACCTGTAGAGCATCTTTATAGTCACCCAGTTACGTTGCGACGTTTGATACACACAAAGCATTCCTCCGGTGTCAGTGAGTTATATGATCTCATGGTCATAGGAATAAATACTTGACACGCAGAAAACAGTAGCAACAAAATGACACGATCAACATGCTACGTCTATTAGTTTGGGTCTAGTCCATCACATGATTCTCCTAATGATGTGATCCCGTTATCAAGTGACAACACTTGCCTATGGCCAGGAAACCTTGACCATCTTTGATCAACGAGCTAGTCAACTAGAGGCTTACTAGGGACAGTGTTTTGTCCATGTATCCACACAAGTATTGTGTTTCCAATCAATACAATTATAGCATGGATAATAAACGATTATCATGAACCAAGAAATATAATAATAACTAATTTATTATTTCCTCTAGGGCATATTTCCAACAGTCTCCCACTTGCACTAGAGTCAATAATCTAGTTCACATCACCATGTGATTTCAACGAATCCAACACCCATATAGTTCTGGGGTCTGATCACGTCTTGCTCGTGAGAGAGGTTTTAGTCAACGGTTCTGAAACTTTCAGATCCGTGTGTTCTTTACAAATCTTTATGTCATCTTATAGATGCTGCTACTATGTGCTATTCGGAAATACTCAGAATATCTACTCTACTATACGAATCCGTTTCACTACTCATAGTTATTCGGATTAGTGTCAAAGCTTGCATCGACGTAACCCTTTACGACGAACTCTTTAAGCACCTCCATAATCGAGAAAAATTCCTTAGTCCATTAGTTACTAAGGATAAATTTTGACCGCTGCTAGTGATTCAATCATGGATCACTCTCTGTACCTCTCAACATACTTTGAGTCAAGGCACACATCAGGTGCGGTACATAGCATGGCATACTTTAGATTCTACGGCTAAGGCATAGAAGACGACCTTCGTCTATTCTCTTTATTCTGCCGGGGTCGGGTTTTGAGTCTTACTCAAATTCACACCTCACAACGCAACCAAGAACTCCTTCTTTGCTGATCTATTTTGAACTCCTTCAAAAACTTGTCAAGGCATGCATCTTTGTTGAAACTTCCATTAAGCGCTTTTCGATCTATCTCCATAGATCTTTGATGCTCAACGTTCAAGTAGCTCAATCCAGGTATTCCTTTGAAAACTCCTTTCAAACAACCTTGTATGTTTTACAGAAATTCTACATTACTTCTGATCCTCAATATGTCAACCACATATACTTATCAGAAATTATATAGTGCTCCCACTCACTTCTTTGGAAATACAAGTTTCCCATAAACCTTGTACACACCCAAAATCTTTGATCATCTCATCAAAGTGCTTATTCCAACTCCGAGATGCTTGCACCAGTCCATTGAAGGATCACTGGAGCTTGCATACTTGCTAGTATCTTTAGGATCGACAAAACCTTCTGGTTGTATCACATACAATGTTTGCTCAAGGAAACCGTCGAGGAAACAATGTTTTGACATCCTACGTGCAATATTTCATAAATAATGCAGCAACTACTAACATAATTCTAACAGACCTTTAGCATCGCTACGAGTGAGAAAGACTCATCATAGTCAACTGTTTGATCTTGTCGAAAACATCTTTGCGACAAGTCGAGCTTTTCTTAATAGTGACTTATCACCATCATCGTCTGTCTTCTTTTAAAGATCCATTTTACCCAATAGTCCTATGACCATCAAGTAGTTCTATCAAAGTCTACACTTTGTTTTCACACATGGATCCTCTCTCGGATTTTATGGCTTCCAGCCATTTGTCGGAATCTGGGCCCACCATCGCTTTCTCCATAACTCGTAGGTTCACTGTTGCTCAAACAACATGACCTCCAAGACAGGGCTACCGTACTACTCTGCAGCAGTACGCGACCTTGTCGACCTACGAGGTTTGTAGTAACTTGATTCGAAGCTTGATGATCACCATCATCAGCCTCCACTTCAATTGGTGTAGGCGCCACAGGAACAACTTCCTGCGTCCTGCTACACACTGGTCGAAGTGATGGTTCAATAACCTCATCAAGTTTTACCACCTTCCCACTCAATTCTTTCGAGAGAAACCTTTCCTCGAGAAAGGATCCGTTTCTAGAAACAAACACTTTGCTTTCGGATCTGAGATAGGAGATGTACCCAACTGTTTTGGATATCCTATGAAGATGCATTTATCCGCTTTGGGTTCGAGCTTATCAGACTAAAACTTTTTCACATAAGTGTCGAAACCCCAAACTTTCAAGAAACGACAGTTTAGATTTCTCTAAACCCCAGTCGATACTGTGTCATCTCAACGGAAATACGCGGTGCCCTATTTAAAGTGAGTGTGGTTGTCTCTAATGCATAACCCATAAACGATAGTGGTAATTCGATAAGAGACATCATAGTATGCACCATACCAAATAGTGAGTGGCTATGACATTCACACACATCATCACACTATGATGTTCCAGGTGGCATGAACTGCGAAACAATTTCCACATTGTCTTAACTGTGTACCAAAACTCGTAACTCAGATATTCATTTCCATGATCATATCGTAGACAGTTTATCCTCTTGTTACGACGAACTTCACTCTGAAACGGATTTGAACTTTTCAACATTTCAGACTTGTGATTCATTAAGTAAATACTCCTGTATCTACTCAAATCGTCGGTGAAGTAAGAACATAATGATATCCACTGCGTGCCTCAGCACCCATTGGACTGCATACATCAAAATGTATCACTTCCAACAAGTTACTATCTTATTTCATCTCAATGAAAACAAGGCCTTGCTCATGTGGTATGATTTGCATGTCACTAGTGATTCGAAATCAGGTGAGTACAAAGATCCATTAGCATGGAGCCTCTTCATGCAATTTATACTAACATGACTCAAGCGGCAGTGCCACAAGTAAGTGGTACTATCATCATCAACTCGTATCTTTTGGCACCAATATCATGAACATGTGTAACACTACGATCGAGATTCAATAAACCATTGAAGGTGATTATTCAAGAAAATAGAGTAACCATTATTCTCTTTAAATGAATAATCGTATTGCAATAAACACGATCCAATCATGTTCATGCTTAACGCAAGCACCAAATAACAATTATTTAGGTTTAACACCAATCCCGATGGTAGAGGGAGCGCGCGACGTTTGATCATATCAACCTTGGAAACACTTCCAACACGTATCGTCACCTCGCCTTTAGCTAGTCTCCGTTTATGCCGTAGCTTTCATTTCGTGTTACTAATCACTTAGCAACTGAACCGGTATCCAATACCCTCATGCTACTAGGAGTACTAGTAAAGTACACATCAACATTATGTATATCAAATATATTTCTCTCGACTTTTGCCAGCCTTCTTATCTACCAAGTATCTAGAGTTGCTCCGCCTCAGTGACTGTTCCCCTCATTACAGAAGCACTTAGTCTCGGGTTTGGATTTAGTCTTGGGTCTCTTCATTAGCGCAGCAACTGTTTTGCCGTTTCATGAAGTATCCCTTCTAGCCCTCGCCTTTCTTGAAACTTAGTGGTTTAACTAACCATCAACTATTGATGCTCCTTTTTGATTTCTACATTCGCAGTGTCAGAACATCACGAATCGCTCAAGGATCATTGTATCTATCCTTGATATGTTATAGTTCATCACGAAGCTCTCACAGCTTGGTGGCAGTGACTTTGGAGAACTATCACTATCTCATCTGGAAGATTAACTCCCACTTGATTCAAGCGATTGTCGTACTCAGACAATCTGAGCACATGCTCAACGATTAAGCCTTTTCTCCTGTGCTTTGTGGACAAAGAATCTTGTCGGAGGTCTTGTACCTCTTAACAAGGGCACAAGCATGAAATCACAATTTCATCTCTTTAGAACATCACTTATGTTCCGTGACGTTTTACAACGTTTTCGGCGCCTTGCTTCTAAGACATTAAGTATTTTGTACTGAACTATCGTGTAGTCATCAGAAACGTGTATGTCGGATGTTCACAGCATCCACAGACGACGCTCGAGGTGCAGCACACCGAGTGTTGCATTAAGGACATAAGCCTTCTGTGCAACAACGAGGACAATCCTCGGTTTTACAGACTCAGTCTGCAAAGTTTGCTACTATCAACTTTCAACTAAATTTTCTCTAGGAACATATAAAACAGTAGAGCTATAGCGCAAGCTACATCGTAATTCGCAAAGACCATTAGACTATGTTCATGACAATTAGTTCAATTAATCATATTACTTAAGAACTCCCACTCAAAAGTACATCTCTCTAGTCATTTGAGTGGTACATGATCCAAATCCACTATCTCAAGTCCGATCATCACGTGAGTCGAGAATAGTTTCAGTGGTAAGCATCTCTATGCTAATCATATCAACTATACGATTCATGCTCGACCTTTCGGTCTCATGTGTTCCGAGGCCATGTCTGCACATGCTAGGCTCGTCAAGCTTAACCCGAGTGTTCTGCGTGTGCAACTGTTTTGCACCCGTTGTATGTGAACGTTGAGTCTATCACACCCGATCATCACGTGGTGTCTCGAAACGAAGAACTGTCGCAACGGTGCACAGTCGGGGAGAACACAACTTCGTCTTGAAATTTTAGTGAGAGATCACCTCATAATGCTACCGTCGTTCTAAGCAAAATAAGGTGCATAAAAGGATTAACATCACATGCAATTCATAAGTGACATGATATGGCCATCATCACGTGCTTCTTGATCTCCATCACCAAAGCACCGGCACGATCTTCTTGTCACCGGCGCCACACCATGATCATCCATCAACGTGTTGCCATCGGGGTTGTCGTGCTACTTATGCTATTACTACTAAAGCTACATCCTAGCAAAATAGTAAACGCATCTGCAAGCACAAACGTTAGTATAAAGACAACCCTATGGCTCCTGCCGGTTGCCGTACCATCGACGTGCAAGTCGATATTTCTATTACAACATGATCATCTCATACATCCAATATATCACATCACATCGTTGGCCATATCACATCACAATCATACCCTGCAAAAACAAGTTAGACGTCCTCTAATTTTGTTGTTGCATGTTTTACGTGGTGACCGAGGGTATCTAGTAGGATCGCATCTTACTTACGCAAACACCACAACGGAGATATATGAGTTGCTATTTAACCTCATCCAAGGACCTCCTCGGTCAAATCCGATTCAACTAAAGTTGGAGAAACAGTCACTTGCCAGTCATCTTTGAGCAAAGGGGGTTACTCGTAACGATGAAACCAGTCTCTCGTAAGCGTACGAGTAATGTCGGTCCAAGCCGCTTCAATCCAACAATACCGCGGAATCAAGAAAAGACTAAGGAGGGCAGCAAAACGCACATCACCGCCCACAAAAACTTTTGTGTTCTACTCGAGAAGACATCTACGCATGAACCTAGCTCATGATGCCACTGTTGGGGAACGTCGCAAGGGAAACAAAAAATTTCCTACGTGCACGAAGACCTATCATGGTGATGTCCATCTACGAGAGGGGATGAGTGATCTACGTACCCTTGTAGATCGTACAGCAGAAGCGTTAGTGAACGCGGTTGATGTAGTGGAACGTCCTCACGTCCCTCGATCCGCCCCGCGAACAATCCCGCGATCAGTCCCACGATCTAGTACCGAACGGACGGCACCTCCGCGTTCAGCACACGTACAACTCGACGATGATCTCGGCCTTCTTGATCCAGCAAGAGAGACGGAGAGGTAGAAGAGTTCTCCGGCAGCGTGACGTCGCTCCGGAGGTTGGTGATGATCTTGTCTCAGCAGGGCTCCGCCCGAGCTCCGCAGAAACGCGATCTAGAGGAAAAACTGTGGAGGTATGTGGTCGGGCAGCCGTGAGAAAGTCGTCTCAAATCAGCCCTAAAACCTCCGTATATATAGGTGGGAGGGAGGGGAGGAGGCAGCCTCAAAACCTAAAGGTTTGGCCGAAATTGGAGGTGGAGGAGTCCTACTCCAATCCTACTTGGAGTAGGATTCCACCTTCCCACTTGGAAACTCTTTCCACCTTGTGTTTTTTCCTTCTCAAACCTTATGGGCCTTAGTGGGAACTTATTCCAGCCCACTAGGGGCTGGTTTATCTCTTCCCATAGCCCATGAGACCCCTTGGGGCGTGACACCCCTCCCGATGGTCCCCGGCACCCCTCCCGGCACTCCCGGTACACTACCGATGAGCCCGAAACTTTTCCGGTAATGCACGAAAACCTTCCGGTAACCAAATGAGGTCATCCTATATATCAATCTTCGTTTCCGGACCATTCCGGAAACCCTCGTGACGTCCGTGATCTCATCTGGGACTCCGAACAACATTCGGTAACCAACCATATAACTCAAATACGCATAAAACAACGTCGAACCTTAAGTGTGCAGACCCTGCGGGTTCGAGAACTATGTAGACATGACCCGAGAGACTCCTCGGTCAATATCCAATAGCGGGACCTGGATGCCCATATTGGATCCTACATATTCTATGAAGATCTTATCGTTTGAACCTCAGTGCCAAGGATTCATATAATCCCGTATGTCATTCCCTTTGTCCTTCGGTATGTTACTTGCCCGAGATTCGATCGTCAGTATCCGTATACCTATTTCAATCTCGTTTACTGGCAAGTCTCTTTACTCGTTCCATAATACAAGATCCCGCAACTTACACTAAGTTACATTGCTTGCAAGGCTTGTGTGTGATGTTGTATTACCGTGTGGGCCCCGAGATACCTCTCCGTTCACACGGAGTGACAAATCCCAGTCTTGATCCATACTAACTCAACTAACACCTTCGGAGATACCTGTAGAGCATCTTTATAGTCACCCAGTTACGTTGCGACGTTTGATACACACAAAGCATTCCTCCGGTGTCAGTGAGTTATATGATCTCATGGTCATAGGAATAAATACTTGACACGCAGAAAACAGTAGCAACAAAATGACACGATCAACATGCTACGTCTATTAGTTTGGGTCTAGTCCATCACATGATTCTCCTAATGATGTGATCCCGTTATCAAGTGACAACACTTGCCTATGGCCAGGAAACCTTGACCATCTTTGATCAACGAGCTAGTCAACTAGAGGCTTACTAGGGACAGTGTTTTGTCCATGTATCCACACAAGTATTGTGTTTCCAATCAATACAATTATAGCATGGATAATAAACGATTATCATGAACCAAGAAATATAATAATAACTAATTTATTATTTCCTCTAGGGCATATTTCCAACACCTAGTACTACTCTCGCCCAAACACGCTTAACTTCGGAGTTCTGATGGGATCCGGTGCTTCAGTGCTGGTATGATCGCATCCGACATGCAACCATCTATTTGTTCCTTATGCTTGCCCCTACTACTACTACTAATACTACTACTACTACTACTACTACTACTACTACTACTACTAGTCGTTGGGTGTCAAGCGCGGTGGGAAAAGTCACACAGTAATCGTCAAAAATAAGAAAATGAGGTCATATAGATCACGGTCCCGCGTCATCCTTGTCACGTGGCGCAAAAATATATTTAAAAAGGGGAATGCAACACGAGGACTTCCCAGGAGGTCACCCATCCTAGTACTACTCTCGCCCAAGCACGCTTAACTTCAGAGTTCTAATGGGATCCGGTGCTTTAGTGCTGGTATGATCGCATCCGACATGCAACTATCTATTTGTTCCTTATGCTTGCCCTACTACTACTACTACTATTACTACTACTACTACTACTACTACTAGTACTACTACTACTACTACTACTACTACTACTACTACTACTACTACTAGTCGTTGGGTGTCAAGCGCGGTGGGAAAAGTCACACAGTAATCGTCAAAAATAAGAAAATGAGGTCATATAGATCACGCTCCCGCGTCATCCTTGTCACGTGGCGCAAAAATATATTTAAAAAGGGGAATGCAACACGAGGACTTCCCAGGAGGTCACCCATCCTAGTACTACTCTCGCCCAAGCACGGTTAACTTCGGAGTTCTGATGGTATCCGGTGCTTTAGTGCTGGTATGATCGCATCCGACATGCAACTATCTATTTGTTCCTTATGCTTGCCCCTACTACTACTACTAGTCGTTGGGTGTCAAGCGCGGTGGGAAAAGTCACACAGTAATCGTCAAAAATAAGAAAATGAGGTCATATAGATCACGCTCCCGCGTCATCCTTGTCACGTGGCGCAAAAATATATTTAAAAAGGGGAATGCAACACGAGGACTTCCCAAGAGGTCACCCATCCTAGTACTACTATCGCCCAAGCACGCTTAACTTCGGAGTTCTGATGGGATCCGGTGCTTTAGTGCTGGTATGATCGCATCCGACATGCAACTATCTATTTGTTCCTTATGCTTGCCCCTACTACTACTACTACTACTACTACTAGTCGTTGGGTGTCAAGCGCGGTGGGAAAAGTCACACAGTAATCGTCAAAAATAAGAAAATGAGGTCATATAGATCACGGTCCCGCGTCATCCTTGTCACGTGGCGCAAAAATATATTTAAAAAGGGGAATGCAACACGAGGACTTCCCAGGAGGTCACCCATCCTAGTACTACTCTCGCCCAAGCACGCTTAACTTCGTAGTTCTGATGGGATCCGGTGCTTTAGTGCTGGTATGATCGCATCCGACATGCAACTATCTATTTGTTCCTTATGCTTGCCCCTACTACTACTACTACTAGTACTACTACTACTACTACTACTAGTCGTTGGGTGTCAAGCGCGGTGGGAAAAGTCACACAGTAATCGTCAAAAATAAGAAAATGAGGTCATATAGATCACCGGATCCCATCCTAGTACTACTATCGCCCAAGCACGCTTAACTTCGGAGTTCTGATGGGATCCGGTGCTTTAGTGCTGGTATGATCGCATCCGACATGCAACTATCTATTTGTTCCTTATGCTTGCCCCTACTACTACTACTACTACTACTACTAGTCGTTGGGTGTCAAGCGCGGTGGGAAAAGTCACACAGTAATCGTCAAAAATAAGAAAATGAGGTCATATAGATCACGGTCCCGCGTCATCCTTGTCACGTGGCGCAAAAATATATTTAAAAAGGGGAATGCAACACGAGGCCTTCCCAGGAGGTCACCCATCCTAGTACTACTCTCGCCCAAGCACGCTTAACTTCGTAGTTCTGATGGGATCCGGTGCTTTAGTGCTGGTATGATCGCATCCGACATGCAACTATCTATTTGTTCCTTATGCTTGCCCCTACTACTACTACTACTAGTACTACTACTACTACTACTACTAGTCGTTGGGTGTCAAGCGCGGTGGGAAAAGTCACACAGTAATCGTCAAAAATAAGAAAATGAGGTCATATAGATCACGGTCCCGCGTCATCCTTGTCACGTGGCGCAAAAATATATTTAAAAAGGGGAATGCAACACGAGGACTTCCCAGGAGGTCACCCATCCTAGTACTACTCTCGCCCAAGCACGCTTAACTTCGGAGTTCTGATGGGATCCGATGCTTTAGTGCTGGTATGATCGCATCCGACATGCAACTATCTATTTGTTCCTTATGCTTGCCCCTACTACTACTACTACTACTAGTCGTTGGGTGTCAAGCGCGGTGGGAAAAGTCACACAGTAATCGTCAAAAATAAGAAAATGAGGTCATATAGATCACGCTCCCGCGTCATCCTTGTCACGTGGCGCAAAAATATATTTAAAAAGGGGAATGCAACACGAGGACTTCCCAGGACGTCACCCATCCTAGTACTACTCTCGCCCAAACACGCTTAACTTCGGAGTTCTGATGGGATCCGGTGCTTCAGTGCTGGAATGATCGCATCCGACATGCAACCATCTATTTGTTCCTTATGCTTGCCCCTACTACTACTAATACTACTACTACTACTACTACTACTACTACTACTACTACTACTACTAGTCGTTGGGTGTCAAGCGCGGTGGGAAAAGTCACACAGTAATCGTCAAAAATAAGAAAATGAGGTCATATAGATCACGGTCCCGCGTCATCCTTGTCACGTGGCGCAAAAATATATTTAAAAAGGGGAATGCAACACGAGGACTTCCCAGGAGGTCACCCATCCTAGTACTACTCTCGCCCAAGCACGCTTAACTTCAGAGTTCTAATGGGATCCGGTGCTTTAGTGCTGGTATGATCGCATCCGACATGCAACTATCTATTTGTTCCTTATGCTTGCCCCTACTACTACTACTACTACTATTACTACTACTACTACTACTATTACTACTACTACTACTACTACTATTACTACTACTACTACTATTACTACTACTACTACTACTACTACTACTACTACTACTACTACTAGTCGTTGGGTGTCAAGCGCGGTGGGAAAAGTCACACAGTAATCGTCAAAAATAAGAAAATGAGGTCATATAGATCACGCTCCCGCGTCATCCTTGTCACGTGGCGCAAAAATATATTTAAAAAGGGGAATGCAACACGAGGACTTCCCAGGAGGTCACCCATCCTAGTACTACTCTCGCCCAAGCACGGTTAACTTCGGAGTTCTGATGGGATCCGGTGCTTTAGTGCTGGTATGATCGCATCCGACATGCAACTATCTATTTGTTCCTTATGCTTGCCCCTACTACTACTACTACTACTAGTCGTTGGGTGTCAAGCGCGGTGGGAAAAGTCACACAGTAATCGTCAAAAATAAGAAAATGAGGTCATATAGATCACGCTCCCGCGTCATCCTTGTCACGTGGCGCAAAAATATATTTAAAAAGGGGAATGCAACACGAGGACTTCCCAGGAGGTCACCCATCCTAGTACTACTCTCGCCCAAACACGCTTAACTTCGGAGTTCTGATGGGATCCGGTGCTTCAGTGCTGGTATGATCGCATCCGACATGCAACCATCTATTCGTTCCTTATGCTTGCCCCTACTACTACTACTAATACTACTACTACTACTACTACTACTACTACTACTACTACTAGTCGTTGGGTGTCAAGCGCGGTGGGAAAAGTCACACAGTAATCGTCAAAAATAAGAAAATGAGGTCATATAGATCACGGTCCCGCGTCATCCTTGTCACGTGGCGCAAAAATATATTTAAAAAGGGGAATGCAACACGAGGACTTCCCAGGAGGTCACCCATCCTAGTACTACTCTCGCCCAAGGACGCTTAACTTCAGAGTTCTAATGGGATCCGGTGCTTTAGTGCTGGTATGATCGCATCCGACATGCAACTATCTATTTGTTCCTTATGCTTGCCCCTACTACTACTACTACTACTACTACTATTACTACTACTACTACTACTACTACTACTACTACTACTACTAGTCGTTGGGTGTCAAGCGCGGTGGGAAAAGTCACACAGTAATCGTCAAAAATAAGAAAATGAGGTCATATAGATCACGCTCCCGAGTCATCCTTGTCACATGGCGCAAAAATATATTTAAAAAGGGGAATGCAACACGAGGACTTCCCAGGAGGTCACCCATCCTAGTACTACTCTCGCCCAAGCACGGTTAACTTAGGAGGTCACCCATCCTAGTACTACTCTCGCCCAAGCACGGTTAACTTCGGAGTTCTGATGGGATCCGGTGCTTTAGTGCTGGTATGATCGCATCCGACATGCAACTATCTATTTGTTCCTTATGCTTGCCCCTACTACTACTACTACTACTACTAGTCGTTGGGTGTCAAGCGCGGTGGGAAAAGTCACACAGTAAACGTCAAAAATAAGAAAATGAGGTCATATAGATCACGGTCCCGCGTCATCCTTGTCACGTGGCGCAAAAATATATTTAAAAAGGGGAATGCAACACGAGGACTTCCCAAGAGGTCACCCATCCTAGTACTACTATCGCCCAAGCACGCTTAACTTCGGAGTTCTGATGGGATCCGGTGCTTTAGTGCTGGTATGATCGCATCCGACATGCAACTATCTATTTGTTCCTTATGCTTGCCCCTACTACTACTACTACTACTACTACTACTAGTCGTTGGGTGTCAAGCGCGGTGGGAAAAGTCACACAGTAATCGTCAAAAATAAGAAAATGAGGTCATATAGATCACGGTCCCGCGTCATCCTTGTCACGTGGCGCAAAAATATATTTAAAAAGGGGAATGCAACACGAGGACTTCCCAGGAGGTCACCCATCCTAGTACTACTCTCGCCCAAGCACGCATAACTTCGGAGTTCTGATGGGATCCGGTGCTTTAGTGCTGGTATGATCGCATCCGACATGCAACTATCTATTTGTTCCTTATGCTTGCCCCTACTACTACTACTACTAGTACTACTACTACTACTACTACTAGTCGTTGGGTGTCAAGCGCGGTGGGAAAAGTCACACAGTAATCGTCAAAAATAAGAAAATGAGGTCATATAGATCACGGTCCCGCGTCATCCTTGTCACGTGGCGCAAAAATATATTTAAAAAGGGGAATGCAACACGAGGACTTCCCAGGAGGTCACCCATCCTAGTACTACTCTCGCCCAAGCACGCTTAACTTCGAAGTTCTGATGGGATCCGGTGCTTTAGTGCTGGTATGATCGCATCCGACATGCAACTATCTATTTGTTCCTTATGCTTGCCCCTACTACTACTACTACTAGTACTACTAGTACTACTACTACTAGTCGTTGGGTGTCAAGCGCGGTGGGAAAAGTCACACAGTAATCGTCAAAAATAAGAAAATGAGGTCATATAGATCACGCTCCCGCGTCATCCTTGTCACGTGGCGCAAAAATATATTTAAAAAGGGGAATGCAACACGAGGACTTCCCAGGAGGTCACCCATCCTAGTACTACTCTCGCCCAAGCACGCTTAACTTCGGAGTTCTGATGGGATCCGGTGCTTTAGTGCTGGTACGATCGCATCCGACATGCAACTATCTATTTGTTCCTTATGCTTGCCCCTACTACTACTACTACTACTAGTCGTTGGGTGTCAAGCGCGGTGGGAAAAGTCACACAGTAATCGTCAAAAATAAGAAAATGAGGTCATATAGATCACGCTCCCGCGTCATCCTTGTCACGTGGCGCAAAAATATATTTAAAAAGGGGAATGCAACACGAGGACTTCCGAGGAGGTCACCCATCCTAGTACTACTCTCGCCCAAGCACGCTTAACTTCGGAGTTCTGATGGGATCCGGTGCTTCAGTGCTGGTATGATCGCATCCGACATGCAACCATTTATTTGTTCCTTATGCTTGCCCCTACTACTACTACTAATACTACAACTACTACTACTACTACTACTACTACTACTACTAGTCGTTGGGTGTCAAGCGCGGTGGGAAAAGTCACACAGTAATCGTCAAAAATAAGAAAATGAGGTCATATAGATCACGGTCCCGCGTCATCCTTGTCACGTTGCGCAAAAATATATTTAAAAAGGGGAATGCAACACGAGGACTTCCCAGGAGGTCACCCATCCTAGTACTACTCTCGCCCAAGCACGCTTAACTTCAGAGTTCTAATGGGATCCGGTGCTTTAGTGCTGGTATGATCGCATCCGACATGCAAATATCTATTTGTTCCTTATGCTTGCCCCTACTACTACTACTACTACTACTACTACTACTACTACTACTACTACTACTCCTACTCCTACTGCTACTGCTACTCCTACTCCTACTGCTACTGCTACTGCTACTGCTACTGCTACTGCTACTGCTACTGCTACTGCTACTGCTACTGCTACTGCTACTGCTACTCCTACTACTACTACTACTACTACTACTACTACTACTAGTCGTTGGGTGTCAAGCGCGGTGGGAAAAGTCACACAGTAATCGTCAAAAATAAGAAAATGAGGTCATATAGATCACGCTCCCGCGTCATCCTTGTCACGTGGCGCAAAAATATATTTAAAAAGGGGAATGCAACACGAGGACTTCCCAGGAGGTCACCCATCCTAGTACTACTCTCGCCCAAGCACGGTTAACTTCGGAGTTCTGATGGGATCCGGTGCTTTAGCGCTGGTATGATCGCATCCGACATGCAACTATCTATTTGTTCCTTATGCTTGCCCCTACTACTACTACTACTACTAGTAGTAGTCGTTGGGTGTCAAGCGCGGTGGGAAAAGTCACACAGTAATCGTCAAAAATAAGAAAATGAGGTCATATAGATCACGCTCCCCCGTCATCCTTGTCACGTGGCGCAAAATTATATTTAAAAAGGGGAATGCAACACGAGGACTTCCCAAGAGGTCACCCATCCTAGTACTACTCTCGCCCAAGCACGCTTAACTTCGGAGTTCTGATGGGATCCGGTGCTTTAGTGGTGGTATGATCGCATCCGACATGCAACTATCTGTTTGTTCCTTATGCTTGCCCCTACTACTACTACTACTACTACTACTACTACTACTACTACTACTACTACTACTACTACTACTACTACTACTACTACTACTACTACTACTAGTCGTTGGGTGTCAAGCGCGGTGGGAGAAGTCACACAGTAATCGTCAAAAATAAGAAAATGAGGTCATATAGATCACGGTCCCGCGTCATCCTTGTCACGTGGCGCAAAAATATATTTAAAAAGGGAAATGCAACACGAGGACTTCCGAGGAGGTCACCCATCCTAGTACTACTCTCGTCCAAGCACGCTTAACTTCGGAGTTCTGATGGGATCCGGTGCTTTAGTGCTGTTATGATCGCATCCGACATGCAACTATCTATTTCTTCCTTATGCTTGCCCCTACTACTACTACTACTACTACTACTAGTACTACTAGTCGTTGGGTGTCAAGCGCGGTGGGAAAAGTCACACAGTAATCGTCAAAAATAAGAAAATGAGGTCATATAGATCACGGTCCCGCGTCATCCTTGTCACGTGCCGCAAAAATATATTTAAAAAGGGGAATGCAACACGAGGACTTCCCAGGAGGTCACCCATCCTAGTACTACTCTCGCCCAAGCACGCTTAACTTC
This sequence comes from Hordeum vulgare subsp. vulgare, assembly GCF_904849725.1. Lineage (NCBI taxonomy): Eukaryota > Viridiplantae > Streptophyta > Magnoliopsida > Poales > Poaceae > Hordeum > Hordeum vulgare. The sequence continues at coordinate 577,357,576 of NC_058519.1, read as the reverse complement.
GGAGTTCTGATGGGATCCGGTGCTTTAGTGCTGGTATGATCGGATCCGACATGCAACTATCTATTTGTTCCTTATGCTTGCCCCTACTACTACTACTACTACTACTACTACTACTACTACTAGTCGTTGGGTGTCAAGCGCGGTGGGAAAAGTCACACAGTAATCGTCAAAAATAAGAAAATGAGGTCATATAGATCACGGTCCCGCGTCATCCTTGTCACGTGGCGCAAAAATATATTTAAAAAGGGGAATGCAACACGAGGACTTCCCAGGAGGTCACCCATCCTAGTACTACTCTCGCCCAAGCACGCTTAACTTCGGAGTTCTGATGGGATCCGGTGCTTTAGTGCTGGTATGATCGCATCCGACATGCAACTATCTATTTGTTCCTTATGCTTGCCCCTACTACTACTACTACTACTACTACTACTACTACTAGTAGTCGTTGGGTGTCAAGCGCGGTGGGAAAAGTCACACAGTAATCGTCAAAAATAAGAAAATGAGGTCATATAGATCACGGTCCCGCGTCATCCTTGTCACGTGCCGCAAAAATATATTTAAAAAGGGGAATGCAACACGAGGACTTCCCAGGAGGTCACCCATCCTAGTACTACTCTCGCCCAAGTACGCTTAACTTCGGAGTTCTGATGGGATCCGGTGCTTTAGTGCTGGTATGATCGCATCCGACATGCAACTATCTATTTGTTCCTTATGCTTGCCCCTACTACTACTACTACTACTACTACTAGTCGTTGGGTGTCAAGCGCGGTGGAAAAAGTCACACAGTAATCGTCAAAAATAAGAAAATGAGGTCATATAGATCACGCTCCCGCGTCATCCTTGTCACGTGGCGCAAAAATATATTTAAAAAGGGAAATGCAACACGAGGACTTCCCAGGAGGTCACCCATCCTAGTACTACTCTCGCCCAAGCACGCTTAACTTCGGAGTTCTGATGGGATCCGGTGCTTTAGTGCTGGTTTGATCGCATCCGACATGCAACTATCTATTTGTTCCTTATGCTTGCCCCTACTACTACTACTACTACTACTACTACTACTAGTCGTTGGGTGTCAAGCGCGGTGGGAAAAGTCACACAGTAATCGTCAAAAATAAGAAAATGAGCTCATATAGATCACGGTCCCGCGTCATCCTTGTCACGTGCCGCAAAAATATATTTAAAAAGGGGAATGCAACACGAGGACTTCCCAAGAGGTCACCCATCCTAGTACTACTCTCGCCCAAGCACGCTTAACTTCGGAGTTCTGATGGGATCCGGTGCTTTAGTGCTGGTATGATCGCATCCGACATGCAACTATCTATTTGTTCCTTATGCTTGCCCCTACTACTACTACTACTACTACTACTAGTCGTTGGGTGTCAAGCGCGGTGGGATAAGTCACACAGTAATCGTCAAAAATAAGAAAATGAGGTCATATAGATCACGGTCCTGCGTCATCCTTGTCACGTGGCGCAAAAATATATTTAAAAAGGAGAATGCAACACGAGGACTTCCCAGGAGGTCACCCATCCTAGTACTACTCTCGCCCAAGCACGCTTAACTTCGGAGATCTGATGGGATCCGGTGCTTTAGTGCTGGTATGATCGCATCCGACATGCAACTATCTATTTCTTCCTTATGCTTGCCCCTACTACTACTACTACTACTACTACTACTACTACTACTAGTCGTTGGGTGTCAAGCGCGGTGGGAAAAGTCACACAGTAATCGTCAAAAATAAGAAAATGAGGTCATATAGATCACGGTCCCGCGTCATCCTTGTCACGTGCCGCAAAAATATATTTAAAAAGGGGAATGCAACACGAGGACTTCCCAGGAGGTCACCCATCCTAGTACTACTCTCGCCCAAGCACGCTTAACTTCGGAGTTTTGATGGGATCCGGTGCTTTAGTGCTGGTATGATCGCATCCAACATGCAACTATCTATTTGTTCCTTATGCTTGCCCCTACTACTACTACTACTACTACTACTACTACTACTACTACTACTACTACTACTACTACTACTACTAGTCGTTGGGTGTCAAGCGCGGTGGGAGAAGTCACACAGTAATCGTCAAAAATAAGAAAATGAGGTCATATAGATCACGCTCCCGCGTCATCCTTGTCACGTGGCGCAAAAATATATTTAAAAAGGGAAATGCAACACGAGGACTTCCCAGGAGGTCACCCATCCTAGTACTACTCTCGCCCAAGCACGCTTAACTTCGGAGTTCTGATGGGATCCGGTGCTTTAGTGCTGGTATGATCGCATCCGACATGCAACTATCTATTTGTTACTTATGCTTGCCCCTATTACTACTACTACTACTAGTCGTTGGGTGTCAAGCGCGGTGGCAAAAGTCACACAGTAATCGTCAAAAATAAGAAAATGAGGTCATATAGATCATGCTCCCGCGTCATCCTTGTCACGTGGCGCAAAAATATATTTAAAAAGGGGAATGCAACACGAGGACTTCCCAGGAGGTCACCCATCCTAGTACTACTCTCGCCCAAACACACTTAACTTCGGAGTTCTGATGGGATCCGGTGCTTCAGTGCTGGTATGATCGCATCCGACATGCAACCATCTATTTGTTCCTTATGCTTGCCCCTACTACTACTACTAATACTACTACTACTACTACTACTACTACTACTACTACTAGTCGTTGGGTGTCAAGCGCGGTGGGAAAAGTCACACAGTAATCGTCAAAAATAAGAAAATGAGGTCATATAGATCACGGTCCCGCGTCATCCTTGTCACGTGGCGCAAAAATATATTTAAAAAGGGGAATGCAACACGAGGACTTCCCAGGAGGTCACCCATCCTAGTACTACTCTCGCCCAAGCACGCTTAACTTCGGAGTTCTGATGGGATCCGGTGCTTTAGTGCTGGTATGATCGCATCCGACATGCAACTATCTATTTGTTCCTTATGCTTGCCCCTACTACTACTACTACTACTAGTCGTTGGGTGTCAAGCGCGGTGGAAAAAGTCACACAGTAATCGTCAAAAATAAGAAAATGAGGTCATATAGATCACGCTCCCACGTCATCCTTGTCACGTGGCGCAAAAATATATTTAAAAAGGGGAATGCAACACGAGGACTTCCCAGGAGGTCACCCATCCTAGTACTACTCTCGCCCAAACACGCTTAACTTCGGAGTTCTGATGGGATCCGGTGCTTTAGTGCTGGTATGATCGCATCCGACATGCAACTATCTATTTGTTCCTTATGCTTGCCCCTACTACTACTACTACTAGTACTACTACTACTACTACTACTAGTCGTTGGGTGTCAAGCGCGGTGGGAAAAGTCACACAGTAATCGTCAAAAATAAGAAAATGAGGTCATATAGATCACGCTCCCGCGTCATCCTTGTCACGTGGCGCAAAAATATATTTAAAAAGGGGAATGCAACACGAGGACTTCCCAGGAGGTCACCCATCCTAGTACTACTCTCGCCCAAGCACGCTTAACTTCGGAGTTCTGATGGGATCCGGTGCTTTAGTGCTGGTATGATCGCATCCGACATGCAACTATCTATTTGTTCCTTATGCTTGCCCCTACTACTACTACTACTAGTACTACTACTACTACTACTACTAGTCGTTGGGTGTCAAGCGCGGTGGGAAAAGTCACACAGTAATCGTCAAAAATAAGAAAATGAGGTCATATAGATCACGGTCCCGCGTCATCCTTGTCACGTGGCGCAAAAATATATTTAAAAAGGGGAATGCAACACGAGGACTTCCCAGGAGGTCACCCATCCTAGTACTACTCTCACCCAAGCACGCTTAACTTCGGAGTTCTGATGGGATCCGGTGCTTTAGTGCTGGTATGATCGCATCCGACATGCAACTATCTATTTGTTCCTTATGCTTGCCCCTACTACTACTACTACTAGTACTACTACTACTACTACTACTAGTCGTTGGGTGTCAAGCGCGGTGGGAAAAGTCACACAGTAATCGTCAAAAATAAGAAAATGAGGTCATATAGATCACGCTCCCGCGTCATCCTTGTCACGTGGCGCAAAAATATATTTAAAAAGGGGAATGCAACACGAGGACTTCCCAGGAGGTCACCCATCCTAGTACTACTCTCGCCCAAGCACGCTTAACTTCGGAGTTCTGATGGGATCCGGTGCTTTAGTGCTGGTATGATCGCATCCGACATGCAACTATCTATTTGTTCCTTATGCTTGCCCCTACTACTACTACTACTAGTACTACTACTACTCCTACTACTAGTACTACTACTACTACTACTACTAGTACTACTACTACTACTACTACTAGTCGTTGGGTGTCAAGCGCGGTGGGAAAAGTCACACACTAATCGTCAAAAATAAGAAAATGAGGTCATATAGATCACGCTCCCGCGTCATCCTTGTCACGTGGCGCAAAAATATATTTAAAAAGGGGAATGCAACACGAGGACTTCACAGGAGGTCACCCATCCTAGTACTACTCTCGCCCAAGCACGCTTAACTTCGGAGTTTTGATGGGATCCGGTGCTTTAGTGCTGGTATGATCGCATCCGACATGCAACTATCTATTTGTTCCTTATGCTTGCCCCTACTACTACTACTACTACTACTACTACTACTACTAGTCGTTGGGTGTCAAGCGCGGTGGGAAAAGTCACACAGTAATCGTCAAAAATAAGAAAATGAGGTCATATAGATCACGGTCCCGCGTCATCCTTGTCACGTGGCGCAAAAATATATTTAAAAAGGGGAATGCAACACGAGGACTTCCCAGGAGGTCACCCATCCTAGTACTACTCTCGCCAAGCACGCTTAACTTCAGAGTTCTGATGGGATCCGGTGCTTTAGTGCTGGTATGATCGCATCCGACATGCAACTATCTATTTGTTCCTTATGCTTGCCCCTACTACTACTACTACTACTACTACTACTACTACTACTACTAGTCGTTGGGTGTCAAGCGCGGTGGGAAAAGTCACACAGTAATCGTCAAAAATAAGAAAATGAGGTCATATAGATCACGCTCCCGCGTCATCCTTGTCACGTGGCGCAAAAATATATTTAAAAAGGGGAATGCAACACGAGGACTTCCCAGGAGGTCACCCATCCTAGTACTACTCTCGCCCAAGCACGCTTAACTCCGGAGTTCTGATGGGATCCGGTGCTTTAGTGCTGGTATGATCGCATCCGACATGCAACTATCTATTTGTTCCTTATGCTTGCCCCTACTACTACTACTACTACTAGTCGTTGGGTGTCAAGCGCGGTGGGAAAAGTCACACAGTAATCGTCAAAAATAAGAAAATGAGGTCATATAGATCACGGTCCCGCGTCATCCTTGTCACGTGGCGCAAAAATATATTTAAAAAGGGGAATGCAACACAAGGACTTCCCAGGAGGTCACCCATCCTAGTACTACTCTTGCCCAAGCACGCTTAACTTTGGAGTTCTGATGGGATCCAGTGCTTTAGTGCTGGTATGATTGCATCCGACATGCAACTATCTATTTGTTCCTTATGCTCGCCCCTACTACTACTACTACTACTAGTCGTTGGGTGTCAAGCGCGGTGGGAAAAGTCACACAGTAATCGTCAAAAATAAGAAAATGAGGTCATATAGATCACGCTCCCGCGTCATCCTTGTCACGTGGCGCAAAAATATATTTCAAAAGGGGAATGCAACACGAGGACTTCACAGGAGGTCACCCATCCTGGTACTACTCTCGCCCAAGCACGCTTAACTTCGAAGTTTTGATGGGATCCGGTGCTTTAGTGCTGGTATGATCGCATCCGACATGCAACTTTCTATTTGTTCCTTATGCTTGCCCCTACTACTACTACTACTACTACTACTACTACTACTAGTCGTTGGGTGTCAAGCGCGGTGGGAAAAGTCACACAGTAATCGTCAAAAATAAGAAAATGAGGTCATATAGATCACGGTCCCGCGTCATCCTTGTCACGTGGCGCAAAAATATATTTAAAAAGGGGAATGCAACACGAGGACTTCCCAGGAGGTCACCCATCCTAGTACTACTCTCGCCAAGCACGCTTAACTTCAGAGTTCTGATGGGATCCGGTGCTTTAGTGCTGGTATGATCGCATCCGACATGCAACTATCTATTTGTTCCTTATGCTTGCCCCTACTACTACTACTACTACTACTACTACTACTACTACTAGTCGTTGGGTGTCAAGCGCGGTGGGAAAAGTCACACAGTAATCGTCAAAAATAAGATAATGAGGTCATATAGATCACGCTCCCGCGTCATCCTTGTCACGTGGCGTAAAAATATATTTAAAAAGGGGAATGCAACACGAGGACTTCCCACGAGGTCACCCATCCTAGTACTACTCTCGCCAAGCACGCTTAACTTCAGAGTTCTGATGGGATCCGGTGCTTTAGTGCTGGTATGATCGCATCCGACATGCAACTATCTATTTGTTCCTTATGCTTGCCCCTACTACTACTACTACTACTACTACTACTACTACTACTAGTCGTTGGGTGTCAAGCGCGGTGGGAAAAGTCACACAGTAATCGTCAAAAATAAGATAATGAGGTCATATAGATCACGCTCCCGCGTCATCCTTGTCACGTGGCGTAAAAATATATTTAAAAAGGGGAATGCAACACGAGGACTTCCCACGAGGTCACCCATCCTAGTACTACTCTCGCCCAAGCACACTTAACTTCGGAGTTCTGATGGGATCCGGTGCTTTAGTGCTGGTATGATCGCATCCGACATGCAACTATCTATTTGTTCCTTATGCTTGCCCCTACTACTACTACTACTACCACTACTACTACTACTACTACTACTAGTCGTTGGGTGTCAAGCGCGGTGGGAAAAGTCACACAGTAATCGTCAAAAATAAGAAAATGAGGTCATATAGATCACGCTCCCGCGTCATCCTTGTCACGTGGCGCAAAAATATATTTAAAAAGGGGAATGCAACACGAGGACTTCCCAGGAGGTCACCCATCCTAGTACTACTCTCGCCCAAGCACGCTAAACTTCGGAGTTCTGATGGGATCCGGTGCTTTAGTGCTGGTATGATCGCATCCGACATGCAACTATCTATTTGTTCCTTATGCTTGCCCCTACTACTACTACTACTACTACTACTAGTCGTTGGGTGTCAATCGCGGTGGGAAAAGTCACACAGTAATCGTCAAAAATAAGAAAATGAGGTCATATAGATCACGGTCCCGCGTCATCCTTGTCACGTGGCACAAAAATATATTTAAAAAGGGGAATGCAACACGAGGACTTCCCAGGAGGTCAACCATCCTAGTACTACTCTCGCCCAAGCACGCTTAACTTCGGAGTTCTGATGGGATCCGGTGCTTTAGTGCTGGTATGATCGCATCCGACATGCAACTATCTATTTGTTCCTTATGCTTGCCCCTACTACTACTACTACTACTACTACTAGTCGTTGGGTGTCAAGCGCGGTGGGAAAAGTCACACAGTAATCGTCAAAAATAAGAAAATGAGGTCATATAGATCACGCTCCCGCGTCATCCTTGTCACGTGGCGCAAAAATATATTTAAAAAGGGGAATGCAACACGAGGACTTCCCAGGAGGTCACCCATCCTAGTACTACTCTCGCCCAAGCACGCTTAACTTCGAAGTTCTGATGGGATCCGGTGCTTTAGTGCTGGTATGATCGCATCCGACATGCAACTATCTATTTGTTCCTTATGCTTGCCCCTACTACTACTACTACTACTACTAGTCGTTGGGTGTCAAGCGCGGTGGGAAAAGTCACACAGTAATCGTCAAAAATAAGAAAATGAGGTCATATAGATCACGCTCCCGCGTCATCCTTGTCACGTGGCGCAAAAATATATTTAAAAAGGGGAATGCAACACGAGGACTTCCCAGGAGGTCACCCATCCTAGTACTACTCTCGCCCAAGCACGCTTAACTTCGAAGTTCTGATGGGATCCGGTGCTTTAGTGCTGGTATGATCGCATCCGACATGCAACTATCTATTTGTTCCTTATGCTTGCCCCTACTACTACTACTACTACTACTAGTCGTTGGGTGTCAAGCGCGGTGGGAAAAGTCACACAGTAATCGTCAAAAATAAGAAAATGAGGTCATATAGATCACGCTCCCGCGTCATCCTTGTCACGTGGCGCAAAAATATATTTAAAAAGGGGAATGCAACACGAGGACTTCCCAGGAGGTCACCCAACCTAGTACTACTCTCGCCCAAGCACGCTTAACTTCGGAGTTCTGATGGGATCCGGTGCTTTAGTGCTGGTATGATCGCATCCGACATGCAACTATCTATTTGTTCCTTATGTTTGCCGCTACTACTACTACTACTAGTCGTTGGGTGTCAAGCGCGGTGGGAAAAGTCACACAGTAATCGTCAAAAATAAGAAAATGAGGTCATATAGATCACGCTCCCGCGTCATCCTTGTCACGTGGCGAAAAATATATTTAAAAAGCGGAATGCAACACGCGGACTTCCCAGGAGGTCACCCATCCTAGTACTACTCTCGCCCAAGCACGCTTAACTTCGGAGTTCTAATGGGATCCGGTGCTTTAGTGTTGGTATGATCGCATCCGACATGCAACTATCTATTTGTTCCTTATGCTTGCCCCTACTACTACTACTACTACTACTAGTCGTTGGGTGTCAAGCGCAGTGGGAAAAGTCACACAGTAATCGTCAAAAATAAGAAAATGAGGTCATATAGATCACGCTCCCGCGTCATCCTTGTCACGTGGCGTAAAAATATATTTAAAAAGGGGAATGCAACACGAGGACTTCCCAGGAGGTCACCCATCCTAGTACTACTCTCGCCCAAGCACGCTTAACTTCGGAGTTCTGATGGGATCCGGTGCTTTAGTGCTGGTATGATCGCATCCGACATGCAACTATCTATTTGTTCCTTATGCTTGCCCCTACTACTACTACTACTACTAGTCGTTGGGTGTCAAGCGCGGTGGAAAAAGTCACACAGTAATCGTCAAAAATAAGAAAATGAGGTCATATAGATCACGCTCCCGTGTCATCCTTGTCACGTGGCGCAAAAATATATTTAAAAAGGGGAATGCAACACGAGGACTTCCCAGGAGGTCACCCATCCTAGTACTACTCTCGCCCAAGCACGCTTAACTTCGGAGTTCTGATGGGATCCGGTGCTTTAGTGCTGGTTTGATCGCATCCGACATGCAACTATCTATTTGTTTCTTATGCTTGCCCCTACTACTACTACTACTACTAGTCGTTGGGTGTCAAGCGCGGTGGGAAAAGTCACACAGTAATCGTCAAAAATAAGAAAATGAGGTCATATAGATCACGGTCCCGCGTCATCCTTGTCACGTGGCGCAAAAATATATCTAAAAGGGGAATGCAACACGAGGACTTCCCAGGAGGTCACCCATCCTAGTACTACTCTCGCCCAAGCACGCTTAACTTCGGAGTTCTGATGGGATCCGGTGCTTTAGTGCTGGTATGATCGCATCCGACATGCAACTATCTATTTGTTCCTTATGCTTGCCCCTACTACTACTACTACTACTAGTCGTTGGGTGTCAAGCGCGGTGGGAAAAGTCACACAGTAATCGTCAAAAATAAGAAAATGAGGTCATATAGATCACGCTCCCGCGTCATCCTTGTCACGTGGCGCAAAAATATATTTAAAAAGGGGAATGCAACACGAGGACTTCCCACGAGCTCACCCATCCTAGTACTACTCTCGCCCAAGCACGCTTAACTTCGGAGTTCTGATGGGATCCGGTGCTTTAGTGCTGGTATGATCGCATCCGACATGCAACTATCTATTTGTTCCTTATGCTTGCCCCTACTACTACTACTACTACTACTACTACTACTACTAGTCGTTGGGTGTCAAGCGCGGTGGGAAAAGTCACACAGTAATCGTCAAAAATAAGAAAATGAGGTCATATAGATCACGCTCCCGCGTCATCCTTGTCACGTGGCGCAAAAATATATTTAAAAAGGGGAATGCAACACGAGGACTTCCCACGAGCTCACCCATCCTAGTACTACTCTCGCCCAAGCACGCTTAACTTCGGAGTTCTGATGGGATCCGGTGCTTTAGTGCTGGTATGATCGCATCCGACATGCAACTATTTATTTGTTCCTTATGCTTGCCCCTACTACTACTACTACTACTACTACTACTAGTTGTTGGGTGTCAAGCGCGGTGGGAAAAGTCACACAGTAATCGTCAAAAATAAGAAAATGAGGTCATATAGATCACGGTCCCGCGTCATCCTTGTCACGGGGCGCAAAAATATATTTAAAAAGGGGAATGCAACACGAGGACTTCCCAGGAGGTCACCCATCCTAGTACTACTCTCGCCCAAGCACGCTTAACTTCGGAGTTCTAATGGGATCCGGTGCTTTAGTGTTGGTATGATCGCATCCGACATGCAACTATCTATTTGTTCCTTATGCTTGCCCCTACTACTACTACTACTACTACTAGTCGTTGGGTGTCAAGCGCAGTGGGAAAAGTCACACAGTAATCGTCAAAAATAAGAAAATGAGGTCATATAGATCACGCTCCCGCGTCATCCTTGTGACGTGGCGTAAAAATATATTTAAAAAGGGGAATGCAACACGAGGACTTCCCAGGAGGTCACCCATCCTAGTACTACTCTCGCCCAAGCACGCTTAACTTCGGAGTTCTGATGGGATCCGGTGCTTTAGTGCTGGTATGATCGCATCCGACATGCAACTATCTATTTGTTCCTTATGCTTGCCCCTACTACTACTACTACTACTAGTCGTTGGGTGTCAAGCGCGGTGGAAAAAGTCACACAGTAATCGTCAAAAATAAGAAAATGAGGTCATATAGATCACGGTCCCGCGTCATCCTTGTCACGGGGCGCAAAAATATATTTAAAAAGGGGAATGCAACACGAGGACTTCCCAGGAGGTCACCCATCCTAGTACTACTCTCGCCCAAGCACGCTTAACTTCGGAGTTCTCATGGGATCCGGTGCTTTAGTGTTGGTATGATCGCATCCGACATGCAACTATCTATTTGTTCCTTATGCTTGCCCCTACTACTACTACTACTACTACTAGTCGTTGGGTGTCAAGCGCAGTGGGAAAAGTCACACAGTAATCGTCAAAAATAAGAAAATGAGGTCATATAGATCACGCTCCCGCGTCATCCTTGTCACGTGGCGTAAAAATATATTTAAAAAGGGGAATGCAACACGAGGACTTCCCAGGAGGTCACCCATCCTAGTACTACTCTCGCCCAAGCACGCTTAACTTCGGAGTTCTGATGGGATCCGGTGCTTTAGTGCTGGTATGATCGCATCCGACATGCAACTATCTATTTGTTCCTTATGCTTGCCACTACTACTACTACTACTACTAGTCGTTGGGTGTCAAGCGCGGTGGAAAAAGTCACACAGTAATCGTCAAAAATAAGAAAATGAGGTCATATAGATCACGCTCCCGTGTCATCCTTGTCACGTGGCGCAAAAATATATTTAAAAAGGGGAATGCAACACGAGGACTTCCCAGGAGGTCACCCATCCTAGTACTACTCTCGCCCAAGCACGCTTAACTTCGGAGTTCTGATGGGATCCGGTGCTTTAGTGCTGGTTTGATCGCATCCGACATGCAACTATCTATTTGTTTCTTATGCTTGCCCCTACTACTACTACTACTACTAGTCGTTGGGTGTCAAGCGCGGTGGGAAAAGTCACACAGTAATCGTCAAAAATAAGAAAATGAGGTCATATAGATCACGGTCCCGCGTCATCCTTGTCACGTGGCGCAAAAATATATTTAAAAAGGGGAATGCAACACGAGGACTTCCCAGGAGGTCACCCATCCTAGTACTACTCTCGCCCAAGCACGCTTAACTTCGGAGTTCTAATGGGATCCGGTGCTTTAGTGCTGGTATGATCGCATCCGACATGCAACTATCTATTTGTTCCTTATGCTTGCCCCTACTACTACTACTACTACTACTACTACTACTACTAGTCGTTGGGTGTCAAGCGCGGTGGGAAAAGTCACACAGTAATCGTCAAAAATAAGAAAATGAGGTCATATAGATCACGCTCCCGCGTCATCCTTGTCACGTGGCGCAAAAATATATTTAAAAAGGGGAATGCAACACGAGGACTTCCCACGAGCTCACCCATCCTAGTACTACTCTCGCCCAAGCACGCTTAACTTCGGAGTTCTGATGGGATCCGGTGCTTTAGTGCTGGTATGATCGCATCCGACATGCAACTATTTATTTGTTCCTTATGCTTGCCCCTACTACTACTACTACTACTACTACTAGTTGTTGGGTGTCAAGCGCGGTGGGAAAAGTCACACAGTAATCGTCAAAAATAAGAAAATGAGGTCATATAGATCACGGTCCCGCGTCATCCTTGTCACGGGGCGCAAAAATATATTTAAAAAGGGGAATGCAACACGAGGACTTCCCAGGAGGTCACCCATCCTAGTACTACTCTCGCCCAAGCACGCTTAACTTCGGAGTTCTGATGGGATCCGGTGCTTTAGTGCTGGTATGATCGCATCCCACATGCAACTATCTATTTGTTCCTTATGTTTGCCCGTACTACTACTACTACTAGTCGTTGGGTGTCAAGCGCGGTGGGAAAAGTCACACAGTAATCGTCAAAAATAAGAAAATGAGGTCATATAGATCACGCTCCCGCGTCATCCTTGTCACGTTGCGAAAAATATATTTAAAAAGGGGAATGCAACACGAGGACTTCCCAGGAGGTCACCCATCCTAGTACTACTCTCGCCCAAGCACGCTTAACTTCGGAGTTCTGATGGGATCCGGTGCTTTAGTGCTGGTATGATCGCATCCGACATGCAACTATCTATTTGTTCCTTATGCTTGCCCCTACTACTACTACTACTACTAGTCGTTGGGTGTCAAGCGCGGTGGGAAAAGTCACACAGTAATCGTCAAAAATAAGAAAATGAGGTCATATAGATCACGGTCCCGCGTCATCCTTGTCACGTGGCGCAAAAATATATTTAAAAAGGGGAATGCAACACGAGGACTTCCCAGGAGGTCACCCATCCTAGTACTACTCTCGCCCAAGCACGCTTAACTTCGGAGTTCTGATGGGATCCGGTGCTTTAGTGCTGGTATGATCGCATCCGACATGCAACTATCTATTTGTTCCTTATGCTTGCCCCTACTACTACTACTACTACTAGTCGTTGGGTGTCAAGCGCGGTGGGAAAAGTCACACAGTAATCGTCAAAAATAAGAAAATGAGGTCATATAGATCACGCTCCCGCGTCATCCTTGTCACGTGGCGCAAAAATATATTTAAAAAGGGGAATGCAACATGAGGACTTCCCAGGAGGTCACCCATCCTAGTACTACTCTCGCCCAAGCACGCTTAACTTCGGAGTTTTGATGGGATCCGGTGCTTTAGTGCTGGTATGATCGCATCCGACATGCAACTATCTATTTGTTCCTTATGCTTGCCCCTACTACTACTACTACTACTAGTCGTTGGGTGTCAAGCGCGGTGGGAAAAGTCACACAGTAATCGTCAAAAATAAGAAAATGAGGTCATATAGATCACGGTCCCGCGTCATCCTTGTCACGTGGCGCAAAAATATATTTAAAAAGGGGAATGCAACACGAGGACTTCCCAGGAGGTCACCCATCCTAGTACTACTCTCGCCCAAGCACGCTTAACTTCGGAGTTCTAATGAGATCCGGTGGTTTAGTGCTGGTATGATCGCATCCGACATGCAACTATCTATTTGTTCCTTATGCTTGCCCCTACTACTACTACTACTACTACTACTAGTCGTTGGGTGTCAAGCGCGGTGGGAAAAGTCACACAGTAATCGTCAAAAATAAGAAAATGCGGTCATATAGATCACGTTCCCGCGTCATCCTTGTCACGTGGCGCAAAAATATATTTAAAAAGGGGAATGCAACACGAGGACTTCCCACGAGGTCACCCATCCTAGTACTACTCTCGCCCAAGCACGCTTAAATTCGGAGTTCTGATGGGAACCGGTGCTTTAGTGCTGGTATGATCGCATCCGACATGCAACTACCTATTTGTTCCTTATGCTTGCCCCTACTACTACTACTACTACTACTACTACTACTACTAGTCGTTGGGTGTCAAGCGCGGTGGGAAAAGTAACACAGTAATCGTCAAAAATAAGAAAATGAGGTCATATAGATCACGGTCCCGCGTCATCCTTGTCACGTGGCGCAAAAATATATTTAAAAAGGGGAATGCAACACGAGGACTTCCCAGGAGGTCACCCATCATAGTACTACTCTCGCCCAAGCACGCTTAACTTCGGAGTTCTGATGGGATCCGATGCTTTAGTGCTGGTATGATCGCAACCAACATGCAACTATCTATTTGTTCCTTATGCTTGCCCCTACTACTACTACTACTAGTCGTTGGGTGTCAAGCGCGGTGGGAAAAGTCACACAGTAATCGTCAAAAATAAGAAAATGAGGTCATATAGATCACGCTCCCGCGTCATCCTTGTCACGTGGCGCAAAAATATATTTAAAAAGGGGAATGCAACACGAGGACTTCCCAGGAGGTCACCCATCCTAGTACTACTCTCGCCCAAGCACGCTTAACTTCGGAGTTCTGATGGGATCCGGTGCTTTAGTGCTGGAATGATCGCATCCGACATGCAACTACCTATTTGTTCCTTATGCTTGCCCCTACTACTACTACTACTACTACTACTACTACTACTAGTCGTTGGGTGTCAAGCGCGGTGGGAAAAGTCACACAGTAATCGTCAAAAATAAGAAAATGAGGTCATATAGATCACGCTCCCGCGTCATCCTTGTCACGTGGCGCAAAAATATATTTAAAAAGGGGAATGCAACACGAGGACTTCCCAGGAGGTCACCCATCCTAGTACTACTCTCGCCCAAGCACGCTTAACTTCGGAGTTTTGATGGGATCCGGTGCTTTAGTGCTGGTATGATCGCATCCGACATGCAACTATCTATTTGTTCCTTATGCTTGCCCCTACTACTACTACTACTACTACTAGTCGTTGGGTGTCAAGCGCAGTGGGAAAAGTCACACAGTAATCGTCAAAAATAAGAAAATGAGGTCATATAGATCACGGTCCCGCGTCATCCTTGTCACGTGGCGCAAAAATATATTTAAAAAGGGGAATGCAACACGAGGACTTCCCAGGAGGTCACCCATCCTAGTACTACTCTCGCCCAAGCACGCTTAACTTCGGAGTTTTGATGGGATCCCGTGCTTTAGTGCTGGTATGATCGCATCCGACATGCAACTATCTATTTGTTCCTTATGCTTGCCCCTACTACTACTACTACTACTAGTCGTTGGGTGTCAAGCGCGGTGGGAAAAGTCACACAGTAATCGTCAAAAATAAGAAAATGAGGTCATATAGATCACGCTCCCGCGTCATCCTTGTCACGTGGCGCAAAAATATATTTAAAAAGGGGAATGCAACACGAGGACTTCCCACGAGGTCACCCATCCTAGTACTACTCTCGCCCAAGCACGCTTAAATTCGGAGTTCTGATGGGAACCGGTGCTTTAGTGCTGGTATGATCGCATCCGACATGCAACTACCTATTTGTTCCTTATGCTTGCCCCTACTACTACTACTACTACTACTACTACTACTACTAGTCGTTGGGTGTCAAGCGCGGTGGGAAAAGTAACACAGTAATCGTCAAAAATAAGAAAATGAGGTCATATAGATCACGATCCCGCGTCATCCTTGTCACGTGGCGCAAAAATATATTTAAAAAGGGGAATGCAACACGAGGACTTCCCAGGAGGTCACCCATCATAGTACTACTCTCGCCCAAGCACGCTTAACTTCAGAGTTCTGATGGGATCCGATGCTTTAGTGCTGGTATGATCGCAACCAACATGCAACTATCTATTTGTTCCTTATGCTTGCCCCTAGTACTACTACTACTAGTCGTTGGGTGTCAAGCGCGGTGGGAAAAGTCACACAGTAATCGTCAAAAATAAGAAAATGAGGTCATATAGATCACGCTCCCGCGTCATCCTTGTCACGTGGCGCAAAAATATATTTAAAAAGGGGAATGCAACACGAGGACTTCCCAGGAGGTCACCCATCCTAGTACTACTCTCGCCCAAGCACGCTTAACTTCGGAGTTCTGATGGGATCCGGTGCTTTAGTGCTGGTATGATCGCATCCGACATGCAACTACCTATTTGTTCCTTATGCTTGCCCCTACTACTACTACTACTACTACTACTACTACTACTAGTCGTTGGGTGTCAAGCGCGGTGGGAAAAGTCACACAGTAATCGTCAAAAATAAGAAAATGAGGTCATATAGATCACGCTCCCGCGTCATCCTTGTCACGTGGCGCAAAAATATATTTAAAAAGGGGAATGCAACACGAGGACTTCCCAGGAGGTCACCCATCCTAGTACTACTCTCGCCCAAGCACGCTTAACTTCGGAGTTTTGATGGGATCCGGTGCTTTAGTGCTGGTATGATCGCATCCGACATGCAACTATCTATTTGTTCCTTATGCTTGCCCCTACTACTACTACTACTACTACTAGTCGTTGGGTGTCAAGCGCGGTGGGAAAAGTCACACAGTAATCGTCAAAAATAAGAAAATGAGGTCATATAGATCACGGTCCCGCGTCATCCTTGTCACGTGGCGCAAAAATATATTTAAAAAGGGGAATGCAACACGAGGACTTCCCAGGAGGTCACCCATCCTAGTACTACTCTCGCCCAAGCACGCTTAACTTCGGAGTTTTGATGGGATCCGGTGCTTTAGTGCTGGTATGATCGCATCCGACATGCAACTATCTATTTGTTCCTTATGCTTGCCCCTACTACTACTACTACTACTAGTCGTTGGGTGTCAAGCGCGGTGGGAAAAGTCACACAGTAATCGTCAAAAATAAGAAAATGAGGTCATATAGATCACGCTCCCGCGTCATCCTTGTCACGTGGCGCAAAAATATATTTAAAAAGGGGAATGCATCACGAGGACTTCCCAGGAGGTCACCCATCCTAGTACTACTCTCGCCCAAGCACGCTTAACTTCGGAGTTCTGATGGGATCCGGTGCTTTAGTGCTGGTATGATCGCATCCGACATGCAACTATCTATTTGTTCCTTATGCTTGCCCCTACTACTACTACTACTAATACTACTACTACTACTACTACTACTACTACTACTAGTCGGAAGGAGGTCACCCATCCTAGTACTACTCTCGCCCAAGCACGGTTAACTTCGGAGTTCTGATGGGATCCGGTGCTTTAGTGCTGGTATGATCGCATCCGACATGCAACTATCTATTTGTTCCTTATGCTTGCCCCTACTACTACTACTACTACTACTACTAGTCGTTGGGTGTGAAGCGCGGTGGGAAAAGTCACACAGTAATCGTCAAAAATAAGAAAATGGGGTCATATAGATCACGCTCCCGCGTCATCCTTGTCATGTGGCGCAAAAATATATTTAAAAAGGGGAATGCAACACGAGGACTTCCCAGGAGGTCACCCATCCTAGTACTACTCTCGCCCAAACACGCTTAACTTCGAAGTTCTGATGGGATCCGGTGCTTTAGTGCTGGTATGATCGCATCCGACATGCAACTATCTATTTGTTCCTTATGCTTGCCCCTACTACTACTACTACTACTACTACTACTAGTCGTTGGGTGTCAAGCGCGGTGGGAAAAGTCACACAGTAATCGTCAAAAATAAGAAGGGTGTCAAGCGCGGTGGGAAAAGTCACACAGTAATCGTCAAAAATAAGAAAATGAGGTCATATAGATCACGCTCCCGCGTCATCCTTGTCACGTGGCGCAAAAATATATTTAAAAAGGGGAATGCAACACGAGGACTTCCCAGGAGGTCACCCATCCTAGTACTACTCTCGCCCAAGCACGCTTAACTTCGGAGTTCTGATGGGATCCGGTGCTTTAGTGCTGGTATGATCGCATCCGACATGCAACTACCTATTTGTTCCTTATGCTTGCCCCTACTACTACTACTACTACTACTACTACTACTACTAGTCGTTGGGTGTCAAGCGCGGTGGGAAAAGTCACACAGTAATCGTCAAAAATAAGAAAATGAGGTCATATAGATCACGCTCCCGCGTCATCCTTGTCACGTGGCGCAAAAATATATTTAAAAAGGGGAATGCAACACGAGGACTTCCCAGGAGGTCACCCATCCTAGTACTACTCTCGCCCAAGCACGCTTAACTTCGGAGTTTTGATGGGATCCGGTGCTTTAGTGCTGGTATGATCGCATCCGACATGCAACTATCTATTTGTTCCTTATGCTTGCCCCTACTACTACTACTACTACTACTAGTCGTTGGGTGTCAAGCGCGGTGGGAAAAGTCACACAGTAATCGTCAAAAATAAGAAAATGAGGTCATATAGATCACGGTCCCGCGTCATCCTTGTCACGTGGCGCAAAAATATATTTAAAAAGGGGAATGCAACACGAGGACTTCCCAGGAGGTCACCCATCCTAGTACTACTCTCGCCCAAACACGCTTAACTTCGAAGTTCTGATGGGATCCGGTGCTTTAGTGCTGGTATGATCGCATCCGACATGCAACTATCTATTTGTTCCTTATGCTTGCCCCTACTACTACTACTACTACTACTACTACTAGTCGTTGGGTGTCAAGCGCGGTGGGAAAAGTCACACAGTAATCGTCAAAAATAAGAAAATGAGGTCATATAGATCACGCTCCCGCGTCATCCTTGTCACGTGGCGCAAAAATATATTTAAAAAGGGGAATGCAACACGAGGACTTCCCAGTAGGTCACCCATCCTAGTACTACTCTCGCCCAAGCACGCTTAACTTCGAAGTTCTGATGGGATCCAGTGGTTTAGTGCTGGTATGATCGCATCCGACATGCAACTATCTATTTGTTCCTTATGCTTGCCCCTACTACTACTACTACTACTAGTCGTTGGGTGTCAAGCGCGGTGGGAAAAGTCACACAGTAATCGTCAAAAATAAGAAAATGAGGTCATATAGATCACGGTCCCGCGTCATCCTTGTCACGTGGCGCAAAAATATATTTAAAAAGGGGAATGCAACACGAGGACTTCCCAGGAGGTCACCCATCCTAGTACTACTCTCGCCCAAGCACGCTTAACTTCGGAGTTCTCATGGGATCCGGTGCTTTAATGCTGGTATGATCGCATCCGACATGCAACTATCTATTTGTTCCTTATGCTTGCCCCTACTACTACTACTACTACTAGTCGTTGGGTGTCAAGCGCGGTGGGAAAAGTCACAAAGTAATCGTCAAAAATAAGAAAATGAGGTCATATAGATCACGGTCCCGCGTCATCCTTGTCACGTGGCGCAAAAATATATTTAAAAAGGGGAATGCAACACGAGGACTTCCCAGGAGGTCACCCATCCTAGTACTACTCTCGCCCAAGCACGCTTAACTTTGGAGTTCTGATGGGATCCGGTGCTTTAGTGCTGGTATGATCGCATCCGACATGCAACTATCTATTTGTTCCTTATGCTTGCCCCTACTACTACTACTACTACTACTAGTCGTTGGGTGTCAAGCGCGGTGGGAAAAGTCACACAGTAATCGTCAAAAATAAGAAAATGAGGTCATATAGATCACGCTCCCGCGTCATCCTTGTCACGTGGCGCAAAAATATATTTAAAAAGGGGAATGCAACACGAGGACTTCCCAGGAGGTCACCCATCCTAGTACTACTCTCGCCCAAGCACGCTTAACTTCGGAGTTCTCATGGGATCCGGTGCTTTAATGCTGGTATGATCGCATCCGACATGCAACTATCTATTTGTTCCTTATGCTTGCCCCTACTACTACTACTACTACTAGTCGTTGGGTGTCAAGCGCGGTGGGAAAAGTCACAAAGTAATCGTCAAAAATAAGAAAATGAGGTCATATAGATCACGGTCCCGCGTCATCCTTGTCACGTGGCGCAAAAATATATTTAAAAAGGGGAATGCAACACGAGGACTTCCCAGGAGGTCACCCATCCTAGTACTACTCTCGCCCAAGCACGCTTAACTTTGGAGTTCTGATGGGATCCGGTGCTTTAGTGCTGGTATGATCGCATCCGACATGCAACTATCTATTTGTTCCTTATGCTTGCCCCTACTACTACTACTACTACTACTAGTCGTTGGGTGTCAAGCGCGGTGGGAAAAGTCACACAGTAATCGTCAAAAATAAGAAAATGAGGTCATATAGATCACGCTCCCGCGTCATCCTTGTCACGTGGCGCAAAAATATATTTAAAAAGGGGAATGCAACACGAGGACTTCCCAGGAGGTCACCCATCCTAGTACTACTCTCGCCCAAGCACGCTTAACTTCGAAGTTCTGATGGGATCCAGTGGTTTAGTGCTGGTATGATCGCATCCGACATGCAACTATCTATTTGTTCCTTATGCTTGCCCCTACTACTACTACTACTACTACTATTACTACTACTAGTCGTTGGGTGTCAAGCACGGTGGGAAAAGTCACACAGTAATCGTCAAAAATAAGAAAATGAGGTCATATAGATCACGCTCCCGCGTCATCCTTGTCACGTGGCGCAAAAATATATTTAAAAAGGGGAATGCAACACGAGGACTTTCCAGGAGGTCACCCATCCTAGTACTACTCTCGCCCAAGCACGCTTAACTTCGAAGTTCTGATGGGATCCGGTGCTTTAGTGCTGGTATGATCGCATCCGACATGCAACTATCTATTTGTTCCTTATGCTTGCCCCTACTACTACTACTACTACTACTACTACTACTACTACTACTACTAGTCGTTGGGTGTCAAGCGCGGTGGGAAAAGTCACACAGTAATCGTCAAAAATAAGAAAATGAGGTCATATAGATCACGCTCCCGCGTCATCCTTGTCACGTGGCGCAAAAATATATTTAAAAAGGGGAATGCAACACGAGGACTTCCCAGGAGGTCACCCATCCTAGTACTACTCTCGCCCAAGCACGCTTAACTTCGAAGTTCTGATGGGATCCGGTGCTTTAGTGCTGGTATGATCGCATCCGACATGCAACTATCTATTTGTTCCTTATGCTTGCCCCTACTACTACTACTACTACTAGTCGTTGGGTGTCAAGCGCGGTGGGAAAAGTCACACAGTAATCGTCAAAAATAAGAAAATGAGGTCATATAGATCACGTTCCCGCGTCATCCTTGTCACGTGGCGCAAAAATATATTTAAAAAGGGGAATGCAACACGAGGACTTCCCAGGAGGTCACCCATCCGAGTACTACTCTCGCCCAAGCACGCTTAACTTCGGAGTTCTGATGGGATCCGGTGCTTTAGTGCTAGTATGATCGCATCCGACATGCAACTATCTATTTGTTCCTTATGCTTGCCCCTACTACTACTACTACTACTACTACTACTACTACTACTAGTCGTTGGGTGTCAAGCGCGGTGGGAAAAGTCACACAGTAATCGTCAAAAATAAGAAAATGAGGTCATATAGATCACGGTCCCGCGTCATCCTTGTCACGTGGCGCAAAAATATATTTAAAAAGGGGAATGCAACACGAGGACTTCCCAGGAGGTCACCCATCCTAGTACTACTCTCGCCCAAGCACGCTTAGCTTCGGAGTTCTGATGGGATCCGGTGATTTAGTGCTGGTATGATCGCATCCGACATGCAACTATCTATTTGTTCCTTATGCTTGCCCCTACTACTACTACTACTACTACTACTACTACTACTACTACTACTACTACTACTACTACTACTACTAGTCGTTGGGTGTCAAGCGCGGTGGGAAAAGTCACACAGTAATCGTCAAAAATAAGAAAATGAGGTCATATAGATCACGGTCCCGCATCATCCTTGTCACGTGGCGCAAAAATACATTTAAAAAGGGGAATGCAACACGAGGACTTCCCAGGAGGTCACCCATCCTAGTACTACTCTCGCCCAAGCACGCTTAACTTCAAAGTTCTGATGGGATATGGTGCTTTAGTGCTGGTATGATCGCATCCGACATGCAACTATCTATTTGTTCCTTATGCTTGCCCCTACTACTACTACTACTACTAGTCGTTGGGTGTCAAGCGCGGTGGGAAAAGTCACACAGTAATCGTCAAAAATAAGAAAATGAGGTCATATAGATCACGCTCCCGCGTCATCCTTGTCACGTGGCGCAAAAATATATTTAAAAAGGGGAATGCAACACGAGGACTTCCCAGGAGGTCACCCATCCTAGTACTACTCTCGCCCAAGCACGCTTAACTTCGGAGTTCTGATGGGATCCGGTGCTTTAGTGCTGGTATGATCGCATCCGACATGCAACTATCTATTTGTTCCTTATGCTTGCCCCTACTACTACTACTACTACTACTACTACTACTAGTAGTCGTTGGGTGTCAAGCGCGGTGGGAAAAGTCACACAGTAATCGTCAAAAATAAGAAAATGAGGTCATATAGATCACGCTCCCGCGTCATCCTTGTCACGTGGCGCAAAAATATATTTAAAAAGGGGAATGCAACACGAGGACTTCCCAGGAGGTCACCCATCCTAGTACTACTCTCGCCCAAGCGCGCTTAACTTCGGAGTTCTGATGGGATCCGGTGCTTTAGTGCTGGTATGATCGCATCCGACATGCAACTATCTATTTGTTCCTTATGCTTGCCCCTACTACTACTACTACTAGTCGTTGGGTGTCAAGCGCGGTGGGAAAAGTCACACAGTAATCGTCAAAAATAAGAAAATGAGGTCATATAGATCACGCTCCCGCGTCATCCTTGTCACGTGGCGCAAAAATATATTTAAAAAGGGGAATGCAACACGAGGACTTCCCAGGAGGTCACCCATCCTAGTACTACTATCGCCCAAGCACGCTTAACTTCGGAGTTCTGATGGGATCCGGTGCTTTAGTGCTGGTATGATCGCATCCGACATGCAACTATCTATTTGTTCCTTATGCTTGCCCCTATTACTACTACTACTACTACTACTACTACTACTACTACTACTACTAGTCGTTGGGTGTCAAGCGCGGTGGGAAAAGTCACACAGTAATCGTCAAAAATAAGAAAATGAGGTCATATAGATCACGCTCCCGCGTCATCCTTGTCACGTGGCGCAAAAATATATTTAAAAAGGGGAATGCAACACGAGGACTTCCCAGGAGGTCACCCATCCTAGTACTACTCTCGCCCAAGCACGCTTAACTTCGGAGTTCTGATGGGATCCGGTGCTTTAGTGCTTGTATGATCGCATCGGACATGCAACTATCTATTTGTTCCTTATGCTTGCCCCTACTACTACTACTACTACTACTACTACTACTACTACTAGTCGTTGGGTGTCAAGCGCGGTGGGAAAAGTCACACAGTAATCGTCAAAAATAAGAAAATGAGGTCATATAGATCACGTTCCCGCGTCATCCTTGTCACGTGGCGCAAAAATATATTTAAAAAGGGGAATGCAACACGAGGACTTCCCAGGAGGTCACCCATCCTAGTACTACTCTCGCCCAAGCACGCTTAACTTCGGAGTTCTGATGGGATCCGGTGCTTTAGTGCTGGTATGATCGCATCCGACATGCAACTATCTATTTGTTCCTTATGCTTGCCCCTACTACTACTACTACTACTACTACTACTACTACTACTACTACTACTACTACTAGTCGTTGGGTGTAAAGCGCGGTGGAAAAAGTCACACAGTAATCGTCAAAAATAAGAAAATGAGGTCATATAGATCACGGTCCCGCATCATCCTTGTCACGTGGCGCAAAAATACATTTAAAAAGGGGAATGCAACACGAGGACTTCCCAGGAGGTCACCCATCCTAATACTACTCTTGCCCAAGCACGCTTAACTTCGAAGTTCTGATGGGATATGGTGCTTTAGTGCTGGTATGATCGCATCCGACATGCAACTATCTATTTGTTCCTTATGCTTGCCCCTACTACTACTACTACTACTACTACTACTAGTCGTTGGGTGTCAAGCGCGGTGGGAAAAGTCACACAGTAATCGTCAAAAATAAGAAAATGAGGTCATATAGATCACGCTCCCGCGTCATCCTTGTCACGTGGCGCAAAAATATATTTAAAAAGGGGAATGCAACACGAGGACTTCCCAGGAGGTCACCCATCCTAGTACTACTATCGCCCAAGCACGCTTAACTTCGGAGTTCTGATGGGATCCGGTGCTTTAGTGCTGGTATGATCGCATCCGACATGCAACTATCTATTTGTTCCTTATGCTTGCCCCTACTACTACTACTACTACTACTACTACTAGTAGTCGTTGGGTGTCAAGCGCGGTGGGAAAAGTCACACAGTAATCGTCAAAAATAAGAAAATGAGGTCATATAGATCACGGTCCCGCGTCATCCTTGTCACGTGGCGCAAAAATATATTTAAAAAGGGGAATGCAACACGAGGACTTCCCAGGAGGTCACCCATCCTAGTACTACTCTCGCCCAAGCGCGCTTAACTTCGGAGTTCTGATGGGATCCGGTGCTTTAGTGCTGGTATGATCGCATCCGACATGCAACTATCTATTTGTTCCTTATGCTTGCCCCTACTACTACTACTACTAGTCGTTGGGTGTCAAGCGCGGTGGGAAAAGTCACACAGTAATCGTCAAAAATAAGAAAATGAGGTCATATAGATCACGCTCCCGCGTCATCCTTGTCACGTGGCGCAAAAATATATTTAAAAAGGGGAATGCAACACGAGGACTTCCCAGGAGGTCACCCATCCTAGTACTACTATCGCCCAAGCACGCTTAACTTCGGAGTTCTGATGGGATCCGGTGCTTTAGTGTTGGTATGATCGCATCCGACATACAACTATCTATTTGTTCCTTATGCTTGCCCCTATTACTACTACTACTACTACTACTACTACTACTACTACTACTACTACAACTACTACTACTACTAGTCGTTGGGTGTCAAGCGCGGTGGGAAAAGTCACACAGTAATCGTCAAAAATAAGAAAATGAGGTCATATAGATCACGCTCCCGCGTCATCCTTGTCACGTGGCGCAAAAATATATTTGAAAAGGGGAATGCAACACGAGGACTTCCCAGGAGGTCACCCATCCTAGTACTACTCTCGCCCAAGCACGCTTAACTTCGGAGTTCTGATGGGATCCGGTGCTTTAGTGCTGGTATGATAGCATCCGACATGCAACTACCTATTTGTTCCTTATGCTTGCCACTACTACTACTACTACTACTACTACTACTACTACTACTACTACTACTAGTAGTCGTTGGGTGTCAAGCGCGGTGCGAAAAGTCACACAGTAATCGTCAAAAATAAGAAAATGAGGTCATATAGATCACGCTCCCGCGTCATCCTTGTCACGTGGCGCAAAAATATATTTAAAAAGGGGAATGCAACACAAGGACTTCCCAGGAGGTCATCCATCCTAGTACTACTATCGCCCAAGCACGCTTAACTTCAGAGTTCTGATGGGATCCGGTGCTTTAGTGCTGGTATGATCGCATCCGACATGCAACTATCTATTTGTTCCTTATGCTTGCCCCTACTACTACTACTACTACTACTACTACTACTATTAGTCGTTGGGTGTCAAGCGCGGTGGGAAAAGTCACACAGTAATCGTCAAAAATAAGAAAATGAGGTCATATAGATCACGCTCCCGCGTCATCCTTGTCACGTGGCGCAAAAATATATTTAAAAAGGGGAATGCAACACGAGGACTTCCCAGGAGGTCACCCATCCTAGTACTACTCTCGCCCAAGCACGCTTAATTTCGAAGTTCTGATGGGATCCGGTGCTTTAGTGGTTGTATGATCGCATCCGACATGCAACTATCTATTTGTTCCTTATGCTTGCCCCTACTACTACTACTACTACTACTACTAGTCGTTGGGTGTCAAGCGCGGTGGGAAAAGTCACACAGTAATCGTCAAAAATAAGAAAATGAGGTCATATAGATCACGCTCACGCGTCATCCTTGTCACGTGGCGCAAAAATATATTTAAAAAGGGGAATGCAACACGAGGAATTCCCGGGGGGTCACCCATCCTAGTACTACTCTCGCCCAAGCACGCTTAACTTCGGAGTTCTGATGGGATCCGGTGATTTAGTGCTGGTATGATCGCATCCGACATGCAACTATCTATTTGTTCCTTATGCTTGCCCCTACTACTACTACTACTACTACTACTACTACTAGTCGTTGGGTGTCAAGCGCGGTGGGAAAAGTCACACAGTAATCGTCAAAAATAAGAAAATGAGGTCATATAGATCACGGTCCCGCGTCATCCTTGTCACGTGGCGCAAAAATATATTTAAAAAGGGGAATGCAACACGAGGACTTCCCAGGAGGTCACCCATCCTAGTACTACTCTCGCCCAAGCACGCTTAATTTCGAAGTTCTGATGGGATCCGGTGCTTTAGTGGTTGTATGATCGCATCCGACATGCAACTATCTATTTGTTCCTTATGCTTGCCCCTACTACTACTACTACTACTACTACTAGTCGTTGGGTGTCAAGCGCGGTGGGAAAAGTCACACAGTAATCGTCAAAAATAAGAAAATGAGGTCATATAGATCACGCTCCCGCGTCATCCTTGTCACGTGGCGCAAAAATATATTTAAAAAGGGGAATGCAACACGAGGACTTCCCGGGGGGTCACCCATCCTAGTACTACTCTCGCCCAAGCACGCTTAACTTCGGAGTTCTGATGGGATCCGGTGATTTAGTGCTGGTATGATCGCATCCGACATGCAACTATCTATTTGTTCCTTATGCTTGCCCCTACTACTACTACTACTACTACTACTACTAGTCGTTGGGTGTCAAGCGCGGTGGGAAAAGTCACACAGTAATCGTCAAAAATAAGAAAATGAGGTCATATAGATCACGGTCCCGCGTCATCCTTGTCACGTGGCGCAAAAATATATTTAAAAAGGGGAATGCAACACGAGGACTTCCCAGGAGGTCACCCATCCTAGTACTACTCTCGCCCAAGCGCGCTTAACTTCGGAGTTCTGATGGGATCCGGTGCTTTAGTGCTGGTATGATCGCATCCGACATGCAACTATCTATTTGTTCCTTATGCTTGCCCCTACTACTACTACTACTAGTCGTTGGGTGTCAAGCGCGGTGGGAAAAGTCACACAGTAATCGTCAAAAATAAGAAAATGAGGTCATATAGATCACGCTCCCGCGTCATCCTTGTCACGTGGCGCAAAAATATATTTAAAAAGGGGAATGCAACACAAGGACTTCCCAGGAGGTCACCCATCCTAGTACTACTATCGCCCAAGCACGCTTAACTTCAGAGTTCTGATGGGATCCGGTGCTTTAGTGCTGATATGATCGCATCCGACATGCAACTATCTATTTGTTCCTTATGCTTGCCCCTACTACTACTACTACTACTACTACTACTACTAGTCGTTGGGTGTCAAGCGCGGTGGGAAAAGTCACACAGTAATCGTCAAAAATAAGAAAATGAGGTCATATAGATCACGCTCCCGCGTCATCCTTGTCACGTGGCGCAAAAATATATTTAAAAAGGGGAATGCAACACGAGGACTTCCCAGGAGGTCACCCATCCTAGTACTACTCTCACCCAAGCACGCTTAACTTCGGAGTTCTCATGGGATCCGGTGCTTTAGTGCTGGTATGATCGCATCCGACATGCAACTATCTATTTGTTCCTTATGCTTGCCCCTACTACTACTACTACTACTACTACTACTACTAGTCGTTGGGTGTCAAGCGCGGTGGGAAAAGTCACACAGTAATCGTCAAAAATAAGAAAATGAGGTCATATAGATCACGTTCCCGCGTCATCCTTGTCACGTGGCGCAAAAATATATTTAAAAAGGGGAATGCAACACGAGGACTTCCCAGGAGGTCACACATCCTAGTACTACTCTCGCCCAAGCACGCTTAACTTCGGAGTTCTGATGGGATCCGGTGCTTTAGTGCTGGTATGATCGCATCCGACATGCAACTATCTATTTGTTCCTTATGCTTGCCCCTACTACTACTACTACTACTACTACTACTACTACTACTACTACTACTACTACTACTACTACTACTACTACTACTACTACTAGTCGTTGGGTGTCAAGCGCGGTGGGAAAAGTCACACAGTTATCGTCAAAAATAAGAAAATGAGGTCATATAGATCACGTTCCCGCGTCATCCTTGTCACGTGGCGCAAAAATATATTTAAAAAGGGGAATGCAACACGAGGACTTCCCAGGAGGTCACCCATCCTAGTACTACTCTCGCCCAAGCACGCTTAACTTCGGAGTTCTGATGGGATCCGGTGCTTTAGTGCTGGTATGATCGCATCCGACAAGCAACTATCTATTTGTTCCTTATGCTTGCCCCTACTACTACTACTACTACTACTACTACTACTACTACTACTAGTCGTTGGGTGTCAAGCGCGGTGGGAAAAGTCACACAGTAATCGTCAAAAATAAGAAAATGAGGTCATATAAATCACGGTCCCGCGTCATCCTTGTCACGTGGCGCAAAAATATATTTAAAAAGGGGAATGCAACACGAGGACTTCCCAGGAGGTCAACCATCCTAGTACTACTCTCGCCCAAGCACGCTTAACTTCGGAGTTCTGATGGGATCCGGTGCTTTAGTGCTGGTATGATCGCATCCGACATGCAACTATCTATTTGTTCCTTATGTTTGCCCCTACTACTACTACTACTACTACTACTACTACTACTAGTCGTTGGGTGTCAAGCGCGGTGGGAAAAGTCACACAGTAATCGTCAAAAATAAGAAAATGAGGTCATATAGATCACGCTCCCGCGTCATCCTTGTCACGTGGCGCAAAAATATATTTAAAAAGGGGAATGCAACACGAGGACTTCCCAGGAGGTCACCCATCCTAGTACTACTCTCGCCCAAGCACGCTTAATTTCGAAGTTCTGATGGGATCCGGTGCTTTAGTGGTTGTATGATCGCATCCGACATGCAACTATCTATTTGTTCCTTATGCTTGCCCCTACTACTACTACTACTACTACTACTACTACTAGTAGTCGTTGGGTGTGAAGCGCGGTGGGAAAAGTCACACAGTAATCGTCAAAAATAAGAAAATGAGGTCATATAGATCACGCTCCCGCGTCATCCTTGTCACGTGGCGCAAAAATATATTTAAAAAGGGGAATGCAACACGAGGACTTCCCAGGAGGTCACCCATCCTAGTACTACTCTCGCCCAAGCACGCTTAACTTCGGAGTTCTGATGGAATCCGGTGCTTTAGTGCTGGTATGATCGCATCCGACATGCAACTATCTATTTGTTCCTTATGCTTGCCCCTACTACTACTACTACTACTAGTCGTTGGGTGTCAAGCGCGGTGGGAAAAGTCACACAGTAATCGTCAAAAATAAGAAAATGAGGTCATATAGATCACGCTCCCGCGTCATCCTTGTCACGTGGCGCAAAAATATATTTAAAAAGGGGAATGCAACACAAGGACTTCCCAGGAGGTCACCCATCCTAGTACTACTATCGCCCAAGCACGCTTAACTTCAGAGTTCTGATGGGATCCGGTGCTTTAGTGCTGGTATGATCGCATCCGACATGCAACTATCTATTTGTTCCTTATGCTTGCCCCTACTACTACTACTACTACTACTACTACTACTACTACTAGTCGTTGGGTGTCAAGCGCGGTGGGAAAAGTCACACAGTAATCGTCAAAAATAAGAAAATGAGGTCATATAGATCACGCTCCCGCGTCATCCTTGTCACGTGGCGCAAAAATATATTTAAAAAGGGGAATGCAACACGAGGACTTCCCAGGAGGTCACCCATCCTAGTACTACTCTCGCCCAAGCACGCTTAATTTCGAAGTTCTGATGGGATCCGGTGCTTTAGTGGTTGTATGATCGCATCCGACATGCAACTATCTATTTGTTCCTTATGCTTGCCCCTACTACTACTACTACTACTACTACTACTACTAGTCGTTGGGTGTCAAGCGCGGTGGGAAAAGTCACACAGTAATCGTCAAAAATAAGAAAATGAGGTCATATAGATCACGCTCCCGCGTCATCCTTGTCACGTGGCGCAAAAATATATTTAAAAAGGGGAATGCAACACGAGGACTTCCCAGGAGGTCACCCATCCTAGTACTACTCTCGCCCAAGCACGCTTAACTTCGGAGTTCTGATGGGATCCGGTGCTTTAGTGCTGGTATGATCGCATCCGACATGCAACTATCTATTTGTTCCTTATGCTTGCCCCTACTACTACTACTACTACTACTACTACTACTAGTCGTTGGGTGTCAAGCGCGGTGGGAAAAGTCACACAGTAATCGTCAAAAATAAGAAAATGAGGTCATATAGATCACGGTCCCGCGTCATCCTTGTCACGTGGCGCAAAAATATATTTAAAAAGGGGAATGCAACACGAGGACTTCCCAGGAGGTCACCCATCCTAGTACTACTCTCGCCCAAGCGCGCTTAACTTCGGAGTTCTGATGGGATCCGGTGCTTTAGTGCTGGTATGATCGCATCCGACATGCAACTATCTATTTGTTCCTTATGCTTGCCCCTACTACTACTACTACTAGTCGTTGGGTGTCAAGCGCGGTGGGAAAAGTCACACAGTAATCGTTAAAAATAAGAAAATGAGGTCATATAGATCACGCTCCCGCGTCATCCTTGTCACGTGGCGCAAAAATATATTTAAAAAGGGGAATGCAACACGAGGACTTCCCAGGAGGTCACCCATCCTAGTACTACTCTCGCCCAAGCACGCTTAACTTCGGAGTTCTTATGGGATCCGGTGCTTTAGTGCTGGTATGATCGCATCCGACATGCAACTATCTATTTGTTCCTTATGCTTGCCCCTACTACTACTACTACTACTACTACTACTACTACTACTAGTCGTTGGGTGTCAAGCGCGGTGGGAAAAGTCACACAGTAATCGTCAAAAATAAGAAAATGAGGTCATATAGATCACGCTCCCGCGTCATCCTTGTCACGTGGCGCAAAAATATATTTAAAAAGGGGAATGCAACACAAGGACTTCCCAGGAGGTCACCCATCCTAGTACTACTATCGCCCAAGCACGCTTAACTTCTGAGTTCTGATGGGATCCGGTGCTTTAGTGCTGGTATGATCGCATCCGACATGCAACTATCTATTTGTTCCTTATGCTTGCCCCTACTACTACTACTACTACTACTACTACTACTACTACTACTAGTCGTTGGGTGTCAAGCGCGGTGGGAAAAGTCACACAGTAATCGTCAAAAATAAGAAAATGAGGTCATATAGATCACGCTCCCGCGTCATCCTTGTCACGTGGCGCAAAAATATATTTAAAAAGGGGAATGCAACACGAGGACTTCCCAGGAGGTCACCCACCCTAGTACTACTCTCACCCAAGCACGCTTAACTTCGGAGTTCTGATGGGATCCGGTGCTTTAGTGCTGGTATGATCGCATCCGACATGCAACTATCTATTTGTTCCTTATGCTTGCCCCTACTACTACTACTACTACTACTACTAGTCGTTGGGTGTCAAGCGCGGTGGGAAAAGTCACACAGTAATCGTCAAAAATAAGAAAATGAGGTCATATAGATCACGTTCCCGCGTCATCCTTGTCACGTGGCGCAAAAATATATTTAAAAAGGGGAATGCAACACGAGGACTTCCCAGGAGGTCACCCATCCTAGTACTACTCTCGCCCAAGCACGCTTAACTTCGGAGTTTTGATGGGATCCGGTGCTTTAGTGCTGGTATGATCGCATCCGACATGCAACTATCTATTTGTTCCTTATGCTTGCCCCTACTACTACTACTATAGATCACGTTCCCGCGTCATCCTTGTCACGTGGCGCAAAAATATATTTAAAAAGGGGAATGCAACACGAGGACTTCCCAGGAGGTCACCCATCCTAGTACTACTCTCGCCCAAGCACGCTTAACTTCGGAGTTCTGATGGGATCCGATGCTTTAGTGCTGGTATGATCGCATCCGACAAGCAACTATCTATTTGTTCCTTATGCTTGCCCCTACTACTACTACTACTACTACTACTACTACTACTACTAGTCGTTGGGTGTCAAGCGCGGTGGGAAAAGTCACACAGTAATCGTCAAAAATAAGACAATGAGGTCATATAGATCACGGTCCCGCGTCATCCTTGTCACGTGGCGCAAAAATATATTTAAAAAGGGGAATGCAACACGAGGACTTCCCAGGAGGTCAACCATCCTAGTACTACTCTCGCCCAAGCACGCTTAACTTCGGAGTTCTGATGGGATCCGGTGCTTTAGTGCTGGTATGATCGCATCCGACATGCAACTATCTATTTGTTCCTTATGCTTGCCCCTACTACTACTACTACTACTACTACTACTACTACTACTACTAGTCGTTGGGTGTCAAGCGCGGTGGGAAAAGTCACACAGTAATCGTCAAAAATAAGAAAATGAGGTCATATAGATCACGCTCCCGCGTCATCCTTGTCACGTGGCGCAAAAATATATTTAAAAAGGGGAATGCAACACGAGGACTTCCGAGGAGGTCACCCATCCTAGTACTACTCTCGCCCAAGCACGCTTAATTTCGAAGTTCTGATGGGATCCGGTGCTTTAGTGGTTGTATGATCGCATCCGACATGCAACTATCTATTTGTTCCTTATGCTTGCCCCTACTACTACTACTACTACTACTACTACTACTACT
Organism: Hordeum vulgare subsp. vulgare; assembly: GCF_904849725.1. Lineage (NCBI taxonomy): Eukaryota > Viridiplantae > Streptophyta > Magnoliopsida > Poales > Poaceae > Hordeum > Hordeum vulgare. The sequence continues at coordinate 577,324,825 of NC_058519.1, read as the reverse complement.
AGTCGTTGGGTGTGAAGCGCGGTGGGAAAAGTCACACAGTAATCGTCAAAAATAAGAAAATGAGGTCATATAGATCACGCTCCCGCGTCATCCTTGTCACGTGGCGCAAAAATATATTTAAAAAGGGGAATGCAACACGAGGACTTCCCAGGAGGTCACCCATCCTAGTACTACTCTCGCCCAAGCACGCTTAACTTCGGAGTTCTGATGGAATCCGGTGCTTTAGTGCTGGTATGATCGCATCCGACATGCAACTATCTATTTGTTCCTTATGCTTGCCCCTACTACTACTACTACTAGTCGTTGGGTGTCAAGCGCGGTGGGAAAAGTCACACAGAAATCGTCAAAAATAAGAAAATGAGGTCATATAGATCACGCTCCCGCGTCATCCTTGTCACGTGGCGCAAAAATATATTTAAAAAGGGGAATGCAACACGAGGACTTCCCAGGAGGTCACCCATCCTAGTACTACTCTCGCCCAAGCACGCTTAACTTCGGAGTTCTTATGGGATCCGGTGCTTTAGTGCTGGTATGATCGCATCCGACAAGCAACTATCTATTTGTTCCTTATGCTTGCCCCTACTACTACTACTACTACTACTACTACTACTACTACTACTACTACTACTAGTCGTTGGGTGTCAAGCGCGGTGGGAAAAGTCACACAGTAATCGTCAAAAATAAGAAAATGAGGTCATATAGATCACGCTCCCGCGTCATCCTTGTCACGTGGCGCAAAAATATATTGAAAAAGGGGAATGCAACACAAGGACTTCCCAGGAGGTCACCCATCCTAGTAATACTATCGCCCAAGCACGCTTAACTTCAGAGTTCTGATGGGATCCGGTGCTTTAGTGCTGGTATGATCGCATCCGACATGCAACTATCTATTTGTTCCTTATGCTTGCCCCTACTACTAGTACTACTACTACTACTACTAGTCGTTGGGTGTCAAGCGCGGTGGGAAAAGTCACACAGTAATCGTCAAAAATAAGAAAATGAGGTCATATAGATCACGCTCCCGCGTCATCCCTGTCACGTGGCGCAAAAATATATTTAAAAAGGGGAATGCAACACGAGGACTTCCCAGGAGGTCACCCATCCTAGTACTACTCTCACCCAAGCACGCTTAACTTCGGAGTTTTGATGGGATCCGGTGCTTTAGTGCTGGTATGATCGCATCCGACATGCAACTATCTATTTGTTCCTTATGCTTGCCCCTACTACTACTACTACTACTACTACTACTACTAGTCGTTGGGTGTCAAGCGCGGTGGGAAAAGTCACACAGTAATCGTCAAAAATAAGAAAATGAGGTCATATAGATCACGTTCCCGCGTCATCCTTGTCACGTGGCGCAAAAATATATTTAAAAAGGGGAATGCAACACGAGGACTTCCCAGGAGGTCACCCATCCTAGTACTACTCTCGCCCAAGCACGCTTAACTTCGGAGTTCTAATGGGATCCGGTGCTTTAGTGCTGGTATGATCGCATCCGACATGCAACTATCTATTTGTTCCTTATACTTGCCCCTACTACTACTACTACTACTACTACTAGTCGTTGGGTGTCTAGCGCGGTGGGAAAAGTCACACAGTAATCGTCAAAAATAAGAAAATGAGGTCATATAGATCACGTTCCCGCGTCATCCTTGTCACGTGGCGCAAAAATATATTTAAAAACGGGAATGCAACACGAGGACTTCCCAGGAGGTCACCCATCCTAGTACTACTCTCGCCCAAGCACGCTTAACTTCGGAGTTCTGATGGGATCCGGTGCTTTAGTGCTGGTATGATCGCATCCGACATGCAACTATCTATTTGTTCCTTATGCTTGCCCCTACTACTACTACTACTACTACTACTACTACTACTACTACTACTACTACTACTACTACTACTACTACTACTACTAGTCGTTGGGTGTCAAGCGCGGTGGGAAAAGTCACACAGTTATCGTCAAAAATAAGAAAATGAGGTCATATAGATCACGTTCCCGCGTCATCCTTGTCACGTGGCGCAAAAATATATTTAAAAAGGGGAATGCAACACAAGGACTTCCCAGGAGGTCACCCATCCTAGTACTACTCTCGCCCAAGCACGCTTAACTTCGGAGTTCTGATGGGATCCGGTGCTTTAGTGCTGGTATGATCGCATCCGACAAGCAACTATCTATTTGTTCCTTATGCTTGCCCCTACTACTACTACTACTACTACTACTACTACTACTAGTCGTTGGGTGTCAAGCGCGGTGGGAAAAGTCACACAGTAATCGTCAAAAATAAGAAAATGAGGTCATATAGATCACGGTCCCGCGTCATCCTTGTCACGTGGCGCAAAAATATATTTAAAAAGGGGAATGCAACACGAGGACTTCCCAGGAGGTCACCCATCCTAGTACTACTCTCGCCCAAGCACGCTTAACTTCGAAGTTCTGATGGGATCCGGTGCTTTAGTGCTGGTATGATCGCATCCGACATGCAACTATCTATTTGTTCCTTATGCTTGCCCCTACTACTACTACTACTACTACTACTACTACTACTACTAGTCGTTGGGTGTAAAGCGCGGTGGGAAAAGTCACACAGTAATCGTCAAAAATAAGAAAATGAGGTCATATAGATCACGCTCCCGCGTCATCCTTGTCACGTGGCGCAAAAATATATTTAAAAGGGGAATGCAACACGAGGACTTTCCAGGAGGTCACCCATCCTAGTACTACTCTCGCCCAAGCACGCTTAACTTCGGAGTTCTGATGGGATCCGGTGCTTTAGTGCTGGTATGATCGCATCCGACATGCAACTATCTATTTGTTCCTTATGCTTGCCCCTACTACTACTACTACTACTACTACTACTAGTCGTTGGGTGTCAAGCGCGGTGGGAAAGTCACACAGTAATCGTCAAAAATAAGAAAATGAGGTCATATAGATCACGCTCCCGCGTCATCCTTGTCACGTGGCGCAAAAATATATTTAAAAAGGGGAATGCAACACGAAATAAGAAAATGAGGTCATATAGATCACGCTCCCGCGTCATCCTTGTCACGTGGCGCAAAAATATATTTAAAAAGGGGAATGCAACACGAGGACTTCCCAGGAGGTCACCCATCCTAGTACTACTCTCGCCCAAGCACGCTTAACTTCGGAGTTCTGATGAGATCCGGTGCTTTAGTGCTGGTATGATCGCATCCGACATGCAACTATCTATTTGTTCCTTATGCTTGCCCCTACTACTACTACTACTACTACTACTACTACTACTACTACTACTACTACTACTACTACTACTACTACTACTACTACTACTACTACTACTACTACTACTACTAGTCGTTGGGTGTCAAGCGCGGTGGGAAAAGTCACACAGTAATCGTCAAAAATAAGAAAATGAGGTCATATAGATCACGTTCCCGCGTCATCCTTGTCACGTGGCGCAAAAATATATTTAAAAAGAGGAATGCAACACGAGGACTTCCCAGGAGGTCACCCATCCTAGTACTACTCTCGCCCAAGCACGCTTAACTTCGGAGTTCTGATGGGATCCGGTGCTTTAGTGCTGGTATGATCGCATCCGACATGCAACTATCTATTTGTTCCTTATGCTTGCCCCTACTACTACTACTACTACTACTACTAGTCGTTGGGTGTCAAGCGCGGTGGGAAAAGTCACACAGTAATCGTCAAAAATAAGAAAATGAGGTCATATAGATCACGGTCCCGCGTCATCCTTGTCACGTGGCGCAAAAATATATTTAAAAAGGGGAATGCAACACGAGGACTTCCCAGGAGGTCACCCATCCTAGTACTACTCTCGCCCAAGCACGCTTAACTTCGGAGTTCTGATGGGATCCGGTGCTTTAGTGCTGGTATGATCGCATCCGACATGCAACTATCTATTTGTTCCTTATGCTTGCCCCTACTACTACTACTACTACTAGTCGTTGGGTGTCAAGCGCGGTGGGAAAAGTCACACAGTAATCGTCAAAAATAAGAAAATGAGGTCATATAGATCACGATCCCGCATCATCCTTGTCACGTGGCGCAAAAATACATTTAAAAAGGGGAATGCAACACGAGGACTTCCCAGGAGGTCACCCATCCTAGTACTACTCTCGCCCAAGCACACTTAACTTCGAAGTTCTGATGGGATATGGTGCTTTAGTGCTGGTATGATCGCATCCGACATGCAACTATCTATTTGTTCCTTATGCTTGCCCCTACTACTACTACTACTACTAGTTGTCAAGCGCGGTGGGAAAAGTCACACAGTAATCGTCAAAAATAAGAAAATGAGGTCATATAGATCACGCTCCCGCGTCATCCTTGTCACGTGGCGCAAAAATATATTTAAAAGGGGAATGCAACACGAGGACTTCCCAGGAGGTCACCCATCCTAGTACTACTCTCGCCCAAGCACGCTTAACTTCGGAGTTCTGATGGGATCCGGTGCTTTAGTGCTGGTATGATCGCATCCGACATGGAACTATCTATTTGTTCCTTATGCTTGCCCCTACTACTACTACTACTAGTCGTTGGGTGTCAAGCGCGGTGGGAAAGTCACACAGTAATCGTCAAAAATAAGAAAATGAGGTCATATAGATCACGCTCCCGCGTCATCCTTGTCACGTGGCGCAAAAATATATTTAAAAAGGGGAATGCAACACGAGGACTTCCCAGGAGGTCACCCATCCTAGTACTACTCTCACCCAAGCACGCTTAACTTCGGAGTTTTGATGGGATCTGGTGCTTTAGTGCTGGTATGATCGCATCCGACATGCAACTATCTATTTGTTCCTTATGCTTGCCCCTACTACTACTACTACTACTACTACTACTACTAGTCGTTGGGTGTCAAGCGCGGTGGGAAAAGTCACACAGTAATCGTCAAAAATAAGAAAATGAGGTCATATAGATCACGTTCCCGCGTCATCCTTGTCACGTGGCGCAAAAATATATTTAAAAAGGGGAATGCAACACGAGGACTTCCCAGGAGGTCACCCATCCTAGTACTACTCTCGCCCAAGCACGCTTAACTTCGGAGTTCTGATGGGATCCGGTGCTTTAGTGCTGGTATGATCGCATCCGACATGCAACTATCTATTTGTTTCTTATGCTTGCCCCTACTACTACTACTACTACTACTACTACTACTACTACTACTACTACTACTACTATTACTACTACTACTACTACTACTACTACTAGTCGTTGGGTGTCAAGCGCGGTGGGAAAAGTCACACAGTTATCGTCAAAAATAAGAAAATGAGGTCATATAGATCACGTTCCCGCGTCATCCTTGTCACGTGGCGCAAAAATATATTTAAAAAGGGGAATGCAACACGAGGACTTCCGAGGAGGTCACCCATCCTAGTACTACTCTCGCCCAAGCACGCTTAACTTCGGAGTTCTGGTGGGATCCGGTGCTTTAGTGCTGGTATGATCGCATCCGACAAGCAACTATCTATTTGTTCCTTATGCTTGCCCCTACTACTACTACTACTAGTCGTTGGGTGTCAAGCGCGGTGGGAAAAGTCACACAGTAATCGTCAAAAATAAGAAAATGAGGTCATATAGATCACGGTCCCGCGTCATCCTTGTCACGTGGCGCAAAAATATATTTAAAAAGGGGAATGCAACACGAGGACTTCCCAGGAGGTCACCCATCCTAGTACTACTCTCGCCCAAGCACGCTTAACTTCGGAGTTCTGATGGGATCCGGTGCTTTAGTGCTGGTATGATCGCATCCGACATGCAACTATCTATTTGTTCCTTATGCTTGCCCCTACTACTACTACTACTAGTCGTTGGGTGTCAAGCGCGGTGGGAAAAGTCACACAGTAATCGTCAAAAATAAGAAAATGAGGTCATATAGATCACGGTCCCGCATCATCCTTGTCACGTGGCGCAAAAATACATTTAAAAAGGGGAATGCAACACGAGGACTTCCCAGGAGGTCACCCATCCTAGTACTACTCTCGCCCAAGCACGCTTAACTTCGAAGTTCTGATGGGATATGGTGCTTTAGTGCTGGTATGATCGCATCCGACATGCAACTATCTATTTGTTCCTTATGCTTGCCCCTACTACTACTACTACTACTAGTTGTCAAGCGCGGTGGGAAAAGTCACACAGTAATCGTCAAAAATAAGAAAATGAGGTCATATAGATCACGCTCCCGCGTCATCCTTGTCACGTGGCGCAAAAATATATTTAAAAGGGAAATGCAACACGAGGACTTCCCAGGAGGTCACCCATCCTAGTACTACTCTCGCCCAAGCACGCTTAACTTCGGAGTTCTGATGGGATCCGGTGCTTTAGTGCTGGTATGATCGCATCCGACATGCAACTATCTATTTGTTCCTTATGCTTGCCCCTACTACTACTACTACTACTACTAGTCGTTGGGTGTCAAGCGCGGTGGGAAAGTCACACAGTAATCGTGAAAAATAAGAAAATGAGGTCATATAGATCACGCTCCCGCGTCATCCTTGTCACGTGGCGCAAAAATATATTTAAAAAGGGGAATGCAACACGAGGACTTCCCAGGAGGTCACCCATCCTAGTACTACTCTCACCCAAGCACGCTTAACTTCGGAGTTTTGATGGGATCCGGTGCTTTAGTGCTGGTATGATCGCATCCGACATGCAACTATCTATTTGTTCCTTATGCTTGCCCCTACTACTACTACTACTACTACTACTAGTCGTTGGGTGTCAAGCGCGGTGGGAAAAGTCACACAGTAATCGTCAAAAATAAGAAAATGAGGTCATATAGATCACGTTCCCGCGTCATCCTTGTCACGTGGCGCAAAAATATATTTAAAAAGGGGAATGCAACACGAGGACTTCCCAGGAGGTCACCCATCCTAGTACTACTCTCGCCCAAGCACGCTTAACTTCGGAGTTCTGATGGGATCCGGTGCTTTAGTGCTGGTATGATCGCATCCGACATGCAACTATCTATTTGTTTCTTATGCTTGCCCCTACTACTACTACTACTACTACTACTACTACTATTACTACTACTACTACTACTACTACTACTAGTCGTTGGGTGTCAAGCGCGGTGGGAAAAGTCACACAGTTATCGTCAAAAATAAGAAAATGAGGTCATATAGATCACGTTCCCGCGTCATCCTTGTCACGTGGCGCAAAAATATATTTAAAAAGGGGAATGCAACACGAGGACTTACGAGGAGGTCACCCATCCTAGTACTACTCTCGCCCAAGCACGCTTAACTTCGGAGTTCTGATGGGATCCGGTGCTTTAGTGCTGCTATGATCGCATCCGACAAGCAACTATCTATTTGTTCCTTATGCTTGCCCCTACTACTACTACTACTAGTCGTTGGGTGTCAAGCGCGGTGGGAAAAGTCACACAGTAATCGTCAAAAATAAGAAAATGAGGTCATATAGATCACGGTCCCGCGTCATCCTTGTCACGTGGCGCAAAAATATATTTAAAAAGGGGAATGCAACACGAGGACTTCCCAGGAGGTCACCCATCCTAGTACTACTCTCGCCCAAGCACGCTTAACTTCGGAGTTCTGATGGGATCCGGTGCTTTAGTGCTGGTATGATCGCATCCGACATGCAACTATCTATTTGTTCCTTATGCTTGCCCCTACTACTACTACTACTACTACTAGTCGTTGGGTGTCAAGCGCGGTGGGAAAAGTCACACAGTAATCGTCAAAAATAAGAAAATGAGGTCATATAGATCACGGTCCCGCATCATCCTTGTCACGTGGCGCAAAAATACATTTAAAAAGGGGAATGCAACACGAGGACTTCCCAGGAGGTCACCCATCCTAGTACTACTCTCGCCCAAGCACGCTTAACTTCGAAGTTCTGATGGGATATGGTGCTTTAGTGCTGGTATGATCGCATCCGACATGCAACTATCTATTTGTTCCTTATGCTTGCCCCTACTACTACTACTACTACTAGTTGTCAAGCGCGGTGGGAAAAGTCACACAGTAATCGTCAAAAATAAGAAAATGAGGTCATATAGATCACGCTCCCGCGTCATCCTTGTCACGTGGCGCAAAAATATATTTAAAAGGGGAATGCAACACGAGGACTTCCCAGGAGGTCACCCATCCTAGTACTACTCTCGCCCAAGCACGCTTAACTTCGGAGTTCTGATGGGATCCGGTGCTTTAGTGCTGGTATGATCGCATCCGACATGCAACTATCTATTTGTTCCTTATGCTTGCCCCTACTACTACTACTACTACTACTAGTCGTTGGGTGTCAAGCGCGGTGGGAAAGTCACACAGTAATCGTCAAAAAAAAGAAAATGAGGTCATATAGATCACGCTCCCGCGTCATCCTTGTCACGTGGCGCAAAAATATATTTAAAAAGGGGAATGCAACACGAGGACTTCCCAGGAGGTCACCCATCCTAGTACTACTCTCACCCAAGCACGCTTAACTTCGGAGTTTTGATGGGATCCGGTGCTTTAGTGCTGGTATGATCGCATCCGACATGCAACTATCTATTTGTTCCTTATGCTTGCCCCTACTACTACTACTACTACTACTACTACTACTAGTCGTTGGGTGTCAAGCGCGGTGGGAAAAGTCACACAGTAATCGTCAAAAATAAGAAAATGAGGTCATATAGATCACGTTCCCGCGTCATCCTTGTCACGTGGCGCAAAAATATATTTAAAAAGGGGAATGCAACACGAGGACTTCCCAGGAGGTCACCCATCCTAGTACTACTCTCGCCCAAGCACGCTTAACTTCGGAGTTCTGATGGGATCCGGTGCTTTAGTGCTGGTATGATCGCATCCGACATGCAACTATCTATTTGTTTCTTATGCTTGCCCCTACTACTACTACTACTACTACTACTACTACTACTACTACTACTATTACTACTACTACTACTACTACTACTACTAGTCGTTGGGTGTCAAGCGCGGTGGGAAAAGTCACACAGTTATCGTCAAAAATAAGAAAATGAGGTCATATAGATCACGTTCCCGCGTCATCCTTGTCACGTGGCGCAAAAATATATTTAAAAAGGGGAATGCAACACGAGGACTTCCGAGGAGGTCACCCATCCTAGTACTACTCTCGCCCAAGCACGCTTAACTTCGGAGTTCTGATGGGATCCGGTGCTTTAGTGCTGGTATGATCGCATCCGACAAGCAACTATCTATTTGTTCCTTATGCTTGCCCCTACTACTACTACTACTAGTCGTTGGGTGTCAAGCGCGGTGGGAAAAGTCACACAGTAATCGTCAAAAATAAGAAAATGAGGTCATATAGATCACGGTCCCGCGTCATCCTTGTCACGTGGCGCAAAAATATATTTAAAAAGGGGAATGCAACACGAGGACTTCCCAGGAGGTCACCCATCCTAGTACTACTCTCGCCCAAGCACGCTTAACTTCGAAGTTCTGATGGGATCCGGTGCTTTAGTGCTGGTATGATCGCATCCGACATGCAACTATCTATTTGTTCCTTATGCTTGCCCCTACTACTACTACTACTACTACTACTACTACTACTAGTCGTTGGGTGTCAAGCGCGGTGGGAAAAGTCACACAGTAATCGTCAAAAATAAGAAAATGAGGTCATATAGATCACGCTCCCGCGTCATCCTTGTCACGTGGCGCAAAAATATATTTAAAAAGGGGAATGCAACACGAGGACTTCCCAGGAGGTCACCCATCCTAGTACTACTCTCGCCCAAGCACGCTTAACTTCGGAGTTCTGATGGGATCCGGTGCTTTAGTGCTGGTATGATCGCATCCGACATGCAACTATCTATTTGTTCCTTATGCTTGCCCCTACTACTACTACTACTACTAGTCGTTGGGTGTCAAGCGCGGTGGGAAAGTCACACAGTAATCGTCAAAAATAAGAAAATGAGGTCATATAGATCACGCTCCCGCGTCATCCTTGTCACGTGGCGCAAAAATATATTTAAAAAGGGGAATGCAACACGAAATAAGAAAATGAGGTCATATAGATCACGCTCCCGCGTCATCCTTGTCACGTGGCGCAAAAATATATTTAAAAAGGGGAATGCAACACGAGGACTTCCCAGGAGGTCACCCATCCTAGTACTACTCTCGCCCAAGCACGCTTAACTTCGGAGTTCTGATGAGATCCGGTGCTTTAGTGCTGGTATGATCGCATCCGACATGCAACTATCTATTTGTTCCTTATGCTTGCCCCTACTACTACTACTACTACTAGTCGTTGGGTGTCAAGCGCGGTGGGAAAAGTCACACAGTAATTGTCAAAAATAAGAAAATGAGGTCATATAGATCACGTTCCCGCGTCATCCTTGTCACGTGGCGCAAAAATATATTTAAAAAGGGGAATGCAACACGAGGACTTCCCAGGAGGTCACCCATCCTAGTACTACTCTCGCCCAAGCACGCTTAACTTCGGAGTTCTGATGGGATCCGGTGCTTTAGTGCTGGTATGATCGCATCCGACATGCAACTATCTATTTGTTCCTTATGCTTGCCCCTACTACTACTACTACTACTACTACTACTAGTCGTTGGGTGTCAAGCGCGGTGGGAAAAGTCACACAGTAATCGTCAAAAATAAGAAAATGAGGTCATATAGATCACGGTCCCGCGTCATCCTTGTCACGTGGCGCAGAAATATATTTAAAAAGGGGAATGCAACACGAGGACTTCCCAGGAGGTCACCCATCCTAGTACTACTCTCGCCCTAGCACGCTTAACTTCGGAGTTCTGATGGGATTCGGTGCTTTAGTGCTGGTATGATCGCATCCGACATGCAACTATCTATTTGTTCCTTATGCTTGCCCCTACTACTACTACTACTACTAGTCGTTGGGTGTCAAGCGCGGTGGGAAAAGTCACACAGTAATCGTCAAAAATAAGAAAATGAGGTCATATAGATCACGGTCCCGCATCATCCTTGTCACGTGGCGCAAAAATACATTTAAAAAGGGGAATGCAACACGAGGACTTCCCAGGAGGTCACCCATCCTAGTACTACTCTCGCCCAAGCACGCTTAACTTCGAAGTTCTGATGGGATATGGTGCTTTAGTGCTGGTATGATCGCATCCGACATGCAACTATCTATTTGTTCCTTATGCTTGCCCCTACTACTACTACTACTACTAGTCGTTGGGTGTCAAGCGCGGTGGGAAAAGTCACACAGTAATCGTCAAAAATAAGAAAATGAGGTCATATAGATCACGCTCCCGCGTCATCCTTGTCACGTGGCGCAAAAATATATTTAAAAGGGGAATGCAACACGAGGACTTCCCAGGAGGTCACCCATCCTAGTACTACTCTCGCCCAAGCACGCTTAACTTCGGAGTTCTGATGGGATCCGGTGCTTTAGTGCTGGTATGATCGCATCCGACATGCAACTATCTATTTGTTCCTTATGCTTGCCCCTACTACTACTACTACTACTACTACTACTACTACTAGTCGTTGGGTGTCAAGCGCGGTGGGAAAAGTCACACAGTAATCGTCAAAAATAAGAAAATGAGGTCATATAGATCACGGTCCCGCGTCATCCTTGTCACGTGGCGCAAAAATATATTTAAAAAGCGGAATGCAACACGAGGACTTCCCAGGAGGTCACCCATCCTAGTACTACTCTCGCCCAAGCGCGCTTAACTTCGGAGTTCTGATGGGATCCGGTGCTTTAGTGCTGGTATGATCGCATCCGACATGCAACTATCTATTTGTTCCTTATGCTTGCCCCTACTACTACTACTACTAGTCGTTGGGTGTCAAGCGCGGTGGGAAAAGTCACACAGTAATCGTCAAAAATAAGAAAATGAGGTCATATAGATCACGGTCCCGCATCATCCTTGTCACGTGGCGCAAAAATACATTTAAAAAGGGGAATGCAACACGAGGACTTCCCAGGAGGTCACCCATCCTAGTACTACTCTCGCCCAAGCACGCTTAACTTCGAAGTTCTGATGGGATATGGTGCTTTAGTGCTGGTATGATCGCATCCGACATGCAACTATCTATTTGTTCCTTATGCTTGCCCCTACTACTACTACTACTACTAGTCGTTGGGTGTCAAGCGCGGTGGGAAAAGTCACACAGTAATCGTCAAAAATAAGAAAATGAGGTCATATAGATCACGCTCCCGCGTCATCCTTGTCACGTGGCGCAAAAATATATTTAAAAGGGGAATGCAACACGAGGACTTCCCAGGAGGTCACCCATCCTAGTACTACTCTCGCCCAAGCACGCTTAACTTCGGAGTTCTGATGGGATCCGGTGCTTTAGTGCTGGTATGATCGCATCCGACATGCAACTATCTATTTGTTCCTTATGCTTGCCCCTACTACTACTACTACTACTACTACTACTACTACTACTAGTCGTTGGGTGTCAAGCGCGGTGGGAAAAGTCACACAGTAATCGTCAAAAATAAGAAAATGAGGTCATATAGATCACGGTCCCGCGTCATCCTTGTCACGTGGCGCAAAAATATATTTAAAAAGCGGAATGCAACACGAGGACTTCCCAGGAGGTCACCCATCCTAGTACTACTCTCGCCCAAGCGCGCTTAACTTCGGAGTTCTGATGGGATCCGGTGCTTTAGTGCTGGTATGATCGCATCCGACATGCAACTATCTATTTGTTCCTTATGCTTGCCCCTACTACTACTACTACTAGTCGTTGGGTGTCAAGCGCGGTGGGAAAAGTCACACAGTAATCGTCAAAAATAAGAAAATGAGGTCATATAGATCACGCTCCCGCGTCATCCTTGTCACGTGGCGCAAAAATATATTTAAAAAGGGGAATGCAACACGAGGACTTCCCAGGAGGTCACCCATCCTAGTACTACTATCGCCCAAGCACGCTTAACTTCGGAGTTCTGATGGGATCCGGTGCTTTAGTGCTGGTATGATCGCACCCGACATGCAACTATCTATTTGTTCCTTATGCTTGCCCCTATTACTACTACTACTACTACTACTAGTCGTTGGGTGTCAAGCGCGGTGGGAAAAGTCACACAGTAATCGTCAAAAATAAGAAAATGAGGTCATATAGATCACGCTCCCGCGTCATCCTTGTCACGTGGCGCAAAAATATATTTAAAAAGGGGAATGCAACACGAGGACTTCCCAGGAGGTCACCCATCCTAGTACTACTCTCGCCCAAGCACGCTTAACTTCGGAGTTATGATGGGATCCGGTGCTTTAGTGCTGGTATGATCGCATCCGACATGCAACTATCTATTTGTTCCTTATGCTTGCCCCTACTACTACTACTACTACTACTACTACTACTAGTCGTTGGGTGTCAAGCGCGGTGGGAAAAGTCACACAGTAATCGTCAAAAATAAGAAAATGAGGTCATATAGATCACGCTCCCGCGTCATCCTTGTCACGTGGCGCAAAAATATATTTAAAAAGGGGAATGCAACACAAGGACTGCCCAGGAGGTCACCCATCCTAGTACTACTATCGCCCAAGCACGCTTAACTTCGGAGTTCTGATGGGATCCGGTGCTTTAGTGCTGGTATGATCGCATCCGACATGCAACGATCTATTTGTTCCTTATGCTTGCCCCTACTACTACTACTACTACTAGTCGTTGGGTGTCAAGCGCGGTGGGAAAAGTCACACAGATGGGATCCGGTGCTTTAGTGCTGGTATGATCGCATCAGACATGCAACTATCTATTTGTTCCTTATGCTTGCCCCTACTACTACTACTACTACTACTACTACTAGTCGTTGGGTGTCAAGCGCGGTGGGAAAAGTCACACAGTAATCGTCAAAAATAAGAAAATGAGGTCATATAGATCACGCTCCCGCGTCATCCTTGTCACGTGGCGCAAAAATATATTTAAAAAGGGGAATGCAACACGAGGACTTCCCAGGAGGTCACCCATCCTAGTACTACTCTCGCCCAAGCACGCTTAACTTCGGAGTTCTGATGGGATATGGTGCTTTAGTGCTGGTATGATCGCATCCGACATGCAACTATCTATTTGTTCCTTATGCTTGCCCCTACTACTACTACTACTACTACTACTACTACTACTACTACTACTACTACTACTACTACTACTACTACTACTACTACTACTAGTCGTTGGGTGTCAAGCGCGGTGGGAAAAGTCACACAGTAATCGTCAAAAATAAGAAAATGAGGTCATATAGATCACGGTCCCGCGTCATCCTTGTCACGTGGCGCAAAAATATATTTAAAAAGGGGAATGCAACACGAGGAGTTCCCAGGAGGTCACCCATCCTAGTACTACTCTCGCCCAAGCGCGCTTAACTTCGGAGTTCTCATGGGATCCGGTGCTTTAGTGCTGGTATGATCGCATCCGACATGCAACTATCTATTTGTTCCTTATGCTTGCCCCTACTACTACTACTACTAGTCGTTGGGTGTCAAGCGCGGTGGGAAAAGTCACACAGTAATCGTCAAAAATAAGAAAATGAGGTCATATAGATCGCGCTCCCGCGTCATCCTTGTCACGTGGCGCAAAAATATATTTAAAAAGGGGAATGCAACACGAGGACTTCCCAGGAGGTCACCCATCCTAGTACTACTATCGCCCAAGCACGCTTAACTTCGGAGTTCTGATGGGATCCGGTGCTTTAGTGCTGGTATGATCGCATCCGACATGCAACTATCTATTTGTTCCTTATGCTTGCCCCTATTACTACTACTACTACTACTACTACTACTAGTCGTTGGGTGTCAAGCGCGGTGGGAAAAGTCACACAGTAATCGTCAAAAATAAGAAAATGAGGTCATATAGATCACGCTCCCGCGTCATCCTTGTCACGTGGCGCAAAAATATATTTAAAAAGGGGAATGCAACACGAGGACTTCCCAGGAGGTCACCCATCCTAGTACTACTCTCGCCCAAGCACGCTTAACTTCGGAGTTCTTATGGGATCCGGTGCTTTAGTGCTGCTATGATCGCATCCGACATGCAACTATCTATTTGTTCCTTATGCTTGCCCCTACTACTACTACTACTACTACTAGTCGTTGGG
The DNA here is from genome assembly GCF_904849725.1 of Hordeum vulgare subsp. vulgare. Taxonomy (NCBI): domain Eukaryota; kingdom Viridiplantae; phylum Streptophyta; class Magnoliopsida; order Poales; family Poaceae; genus Hordeum; species Hordeum vulgare. The sequence continues at coordinate 577,309,817 of NC_058519.1, read as the reverse complement.
TTTCAAGCGCGGTGGGAAAAGTCACACAGTAATCGTCAAAAATAAGAAAATGAGGTCATATAGATCACGCTCCCGCGTCATCCTTGTCACGTGGCGCAAAAATATATTTAAAAAGGGGAATGCAACACAAGGACTTCCCAGGAGGTCACCCATCCTAGTACTACTATCGCCCAAGCACGCTTAACTTCAGAGTTCTGATGGGATCCGGTGCTTTAGTGCTGGTATGATCGCATCCGACATGCAACTATCTATTTGTTCCTTATGCTTGCCCCTACTACTACTACTACTACTACTACTACTACTAGTCGTTGGGTGTCAAGCGCGGTGGGAAAAGTCACACAGTAATCGTCAAAAATAAGAAAATGAGGTCATATAGATCACGCTCCCGCGTCATCCTTGTCACGTGGCGCAAAAATATATTTAAAAAGGGGAATGCAACACGAGGACTTCCCAGGAGGTCACCCATCCTAGTACTACTCTCACCCAAGCACGCTTAACTTCGGAGTTCTGATGGGATCCGGTGCTTTAGTGCTGGTATGATCGCATCCGACATGCAACTATCTATTTGTTCCTTATGCTTGCCCCTACTACTACTACTACTACTACTACTACTAGTCGTTGGGTGTCAAGCGCGGTGGGAAAAGTCACACAGTAATCGTCAAAAATAAGAAAATGAGGTCATATAGATCACGTTCCCGCGTCATGCTTGTCACGTGGCGCAAAAATATATTTAAAAAGGGGAATGCAACACGAGGACTTTCGAGGAGGTCACCCATCCTAGTACTACTCTCGCCCAAGCACGCTTAACTTCGGAGTTCTGATGGGATCCGGTGCTTTAGTGCTGGTATGATCGCATCCGACATGCAACTATCTATTTGTTCCTTATGCTTGCCCCTACTACTACTACTACTACTACTACTACTACTACTACTACTACTACTACTACTACTACTAGTCGTTGGGTGTCAAGCGCGGTGGGAAAAGTCACACAGTTATCGTCAAAAATAAGAAAATGAGGTCATATAGATCACGTTCCCGCGTCATCCTTGTCACGTGGCGCAAAAATATATTTAAAAAGGGGAATGCAACACGAGGACTTCCCAGGAGGTCACCCATCCTAGTACTACTCTCGCCCAAGCACGCTTAACTTCGGAGTTCTGATGGGATCCGGTGCTTTAGTGCTGGTATGATCGCATCCGACATGCAACTATCTATTTGTTCCTTATGCTTGCCCCTACTACTACTACTACTACTACTAGTCGTTGGGTGTCAAGCGCGGTGGGAAAGTCACACAGTAATCGTCAAAAATAAGAAAATGAGGTCATATAGATCACGTTCCCGCGTCATCCTTGTCACGTGGCGCAAAAATATATTTAAAAAGGGGAATGCAACACGAGGACTTTCCAGGAGGTCACCCATCCTAGTACTACTCTCGCCCAAGCACGCTTAACTTCGGAGTTCTGATGGGATCCGGTGCTTTAGTGCTGGTATGATCGCATCCGACATGCAACTATCTATTTGTTCCTTATGCTTGCCCCTACTACTACTACTACTACTACTACTACTACTAGTCGTTGGGTGTCAAGCGCGGTGGGAAAAGTCACACAGTTATCGTCAAAAATAAGAAAATGAGGTCATATAGATCACGTTCCCGCGTCATCCTTGTCACGTGGCGCAAAAATATATTTAAAAAGGGGAATGCAACACGAGGACTTCCCAGGAGGTCACCCATCCTAGTACTACTCTCGCCCAAGCACGCTTAACTTCGGAGTTCTGATGGGATCCGGTGCTTTAGTGCTGGTATGATCGCATCCGACAAGCAACTATCTATTTGTTCCTTATGCTTGCCCCTACTACTACTATTACTACTAGTACTACTACTAGTCGTTGGGTGTCAAGCACGGTGGGAAAAGTCACACATTAATCGTCAAAAATAAGAAAATGAGGTCATATAGATCACGGTCCCGCGTCATCCTTGTCACGTGGCGCAAAAATATATTTAAAAAGGGGAATGCAACACGAGGACTTCCCAGGAGGTCAACCATCCTAGTACTACTCTCGCCCAAGCACGCTTAACTTCGGAGTTCTGATGGGATCCGGTGCTTTAGTGCTGGTATGATCGCATCCGACATGCAACTATCTATTTGTTCCTTCTGCTTGCCCCTACTACTACTACTACTACTACTACTACTAGTCGTTGGGTGTCAAGCGCGGTGGGAAAAGTCACACAGTAATCGTCAAAAATAAGAAAATGAGGTCATATAGATCACGCTCCCGCGTCATCCTTGTCACGTGGCGCAAAAATATATTTAAAAAGGGGAATGCAACACGAGGACTTCCGAGGAGGTCACCCATCCTAGTACTACTCTCGCCCAAGCACGCTTAATTTCGGAGTTCTGATGGGATCCGGTGCTTTAGTGGTTGTATGATCGCATCCGACATGCAACTATCTATTTGTTCCTTATGCTTGCCCCTACTACTACTACTACTACTACTACTACTAGTCGTTGGGTGTCAAGCACGGTGGGAAAAGTCACACAGTAATCGTCAAAAATAAGAAAATGAGGTCATATAGATCACGCTCCCGCGTCATCCTTGTCACGTGGCGCAAAAATATATTTAAAAAGGGGAATGCAACACGAGGACTTCCCAGGAGGTCACCCATCCTAGTACTACTCTCGCCCAAGCACGCTTAACTTCGGAGTTCTGATGGAATCCGGTGCTTTAGTGCTGGTATGATCGCATCCGACATGCAACTATCTATTTGTTCCTTATGCTTGCCCCTACTACTACTACTACTACTACTACTACTAGTCGTTGGGTGTCAAGCGCGGTGGGAAAAGTCACACAGTAATCGTCAAAAATAAGAAAATGAGGTCATATAGATCACGCTCCCGCGTCATCCTTGTCACGTGGCGCAAAAATATATTTAAAAAGGGGAATGCAACACGAGGACTTCCGAGGAGGTCACCCATCCTAGTACTACTCTCGCCCAAGCACGCTTAATTTGAAGTTCTGATGGGATCCGGTGCTTTAGTGGTTGTATGATCGCATCCGACATGCAACTATCTATTTGTTCCTTATGCTTGCCCCTACTACTACTACTACTACTACTACTACTAGTCGTTGGGTGTCAAGCGCGGTGGGAAAAGTCACACAGTAATCGTCAAAAATAAGAAAATGAGGTCATATAGATCACGCTCCCGCGTCATCCTTGTCACGTGGCGCAAAAATATATTTAAAAAGGGGAATGCAACACGAGGACTTCCCAGGAGGTCACCCATCCTAGTACTACTCTCGCCCAAGCACGCTTAACTTCGGAGTTCTGATGGAATCCGGTGCTTTAGTGCTGGTATGATCGCATCCGACATGCAACTATCTATTTGTTCCTTATGCTTGCCCCTACTACTACTACTACTACTAGTCGTTGGGTGTCAAGCGCGGTGGGAAAAGTCACACAGTAATCGTCAAAAATAAGAAAATGAGGTCATATAGATCACGCTCCCGCGTCATCCTTGTCACGTGGCGCAAAAATATATTTAAAAAGGGGAATGCAACACGAGGACTTCCCAGGAGGTCACCCATCCTAGTACTACTCTCGCCCAAGCACGCTTAACTTTGAAGTTCTGATGGGATCCGGTGCTTTAGTGCTGGTATGATCGCATCCGACATGCAACTATCTATTTGTTCCTTATGCTTGCCCCTACTACTACTACTACTACTACTACTACTACTACTACTACTAGTCGTTGGGTGTCAAGCGCGGTGGGAAAAGTCACACAGTAATCGTCAAAAATAAGAAAATGAGGTCATATAGATCACGCTCCCGTGTCATCCTTGTCACGTGGCGCAAAAATATATTTAAAAAGGGGAATGCAACACGAGGACTTTCCAGGAGGTCACCCATCCTAGTACTACTCTTGCCCAAGCACGCTTAACTTCGGAGTTCTGATGGGATCCGGTGCTTTAGTGCTGGTATGATCGCATGCGACATGCAACTATCTATTTGTTCCTTATGCTTGCCCCTACTACTACTACTACTACTACTACTAGTCGTTGGGTGTCAAGCGCGGTGGGAAAAGTCACACAGTAATCGTCAAAAATAAGAAAATGAGGTCATATAGATCACGCTCCCGCGTCATCCTTGTCACGTGGCGCAAAAATATATTTAAAAAGGGGAATGCAACACGAGGACTTCCCAGGAGGTCACCCATCCTAGTACTACTCTCGCCCAAGCACGCTTAACTTCGGAGTTCTAATGGGATCCGGTGCTTTAGTGCTGGTATGATCGCATCCGACATGCAACTATCTATTTGTTCCTTATGCTTGCCCCTACTACTACTACTACTACTACTACTACTACTACTACTACTACTACTACTACTACTACTAGTCGTTGGGTGTCAAGCGCGGTGGGAAAAGTCACACAGTAATCGTCAAAAATAAGAAAATAAGGTCATATAGATCACGTTCCCGCGTCATCCTTGTCACGTGGCGCAAAAATATATTTAAAAAGGGGAATGCAACACGAGGACTTCCCAGGAGGTCACCCATCCTAGTACTACTCTCCTAGTACTACTCTCGCCCAAGCACGCTTAACTTCGGAGTTCTGATGGGATCCGGTGCTTTAGTGCTGGTATGATCGCATCCGACATGCAACTATCTATTTGTTCCTTATGCTTGCCCCTACTACTACTACTACTACTACTACTACTACTACTACTAGTCGTTGGGTGTCAAGCGCGGTGGGAAAAGTCACACAGTAATCGTCAAAAATAAGAAAATGAGGTCATATAGATCACGGTCCCGCGTCATCCTTGTCACGTGGCGCAAAAATATATTTAAAAAGCGGAAGGCAACACGAGGACTTCCCAGGAGGTCACCCATCCTAGTACTACTCTCGACCAAGCACGCTTAACTTCGGAGTTCTGATGGGATCCGGTGCTTTAGTGCTGGTATGATCGCATCCGACATGCAACTATCTATTTGTTCCTTATGCTTGCCCCTACTACTACTACTACTACTAGTCGTTGGGTGTCAAGCGCGGTGGGAAAAGTCACACAGTAATCGTCAAAAATAAGAAAATGAGGTCATATAGATCACGGTCCCGCATCATCCTTGTCACGTGGCGCAAAAATACATTTAAAAAGGGGAATGCAACACGAGGACTTCCCAGGAGGTCACCCATCCTAGTACTACTCTCGCCCAAGCACGCTTAACTTCGAAGTTCTGATGGGATATGGTGCTTTAGTGCTGGTATGATCGCATCCGACATGCAACTATCTATTTGTTCCTTATGCTTGCCCCTACTACTACTACTACTACTAGTCGTTGGGTGTCAAGCGCGGTGGGAAAAGTCACACAATAATCGTCAAAAATAAGAAAATGAGGTCATATAGATCACGCTCCCGCGTCATCCTTGTCACGTGGCGCAAAAATATATTTAAAAGGGGAATGCAACACGAGGACTTCCCAGGAGGTCCCCATCCTAGTACTACTCTCGCCCAAGCACGCTTAACTTCGGAGTTCTGATGGGATCCGGTGCTTTAGTGCTGGTATGATCGCATCCGACATGCAACTATCTATTTGTTCCTTATGCTTGCCCCTACTACTACTACTACTACTACTACTACTACTAGTCGTTGGGTGTCAAGCGCGGTGGGAAAAGTCACACAGTAATCGTCAAAAATAAGAAAATGAGGTCATATAGATCACGGTCCCGCGTCATCCTTGTCACGTGGCGCAAAAATATATTTAAAAAGCGGAATGCAACACGAGGACTTCCCAGGAGGTCACCCATCCTAGTACTACTATCGCCCAAGCACGCTTAACTTCGGAGTTCTGATGGGATCCGGTGCTTTAGTGCTGGTATGATCGCATCCGACATGCAACTATCTATTTGTTCCTTATGCTTGCCCCTATTACTACTACTACTACTACTACTACTACTACTACTACTACTACTACTAGTCGTTGGGTGTCAAGCGCGGTGGGAAAAGTCACACAGTAATCGTCAAAAATAAGAAAATGAGGTCATATAGATCACGCTCCCGCGTCATCCTTGTCACGTGGCGCAAAAATATATTTAAAAAGGGGAATGCAACACGAGGACTTCCCAGGAGGTCACCCATCCTAGTACTACTCTCGCCCAAGCACGCTTAACTTCGGAGTTCTGATGGGATCCGGTGCTTTAGTGCTGGTATGATCGCATCCGACATGCAACTATCTATTTGTTCCTTATGCTTGCCCCTACTACTACTACTACTACTACTACTACTACTACTAGTCGTTGGGTGTCAAGCGCGGTGGGAAAAGTCACACAGTAATCGTCAAAAATAAGAAAATGAGGTCATATAGATCACGCTCCCGCGTCATCCTTGTCACGTGGCGCAAAAATATATTTAAAAAGGGGAATGCAACACAAGGACTTCCCAGGAGGTCACCCATCCTAGTACTACTATCGCCCAAGCACGCTTAACTTCGGAGTTCTGATGGGATCCGGTGCTTTAGTGCTGGTATGATCGCATCCGACATGCAACGATCTATTTGTTCCTTATGCTTGCCCCTACTACTACTACTACTACTACTACTACTACTAGTCGTTGGGTGTCAAGCGCGGTGGGAAAAGTCACACAGTAATCGTCAAAAATAAGAAAATGAGGTCATATAGATCACGCTCCCGCGTCATCCTTGTCACTGGCGCAAAAATATATTTAAAAAGGGGAATGCAACACGAGGACTTCCCAGGAGGTCACCCATCCTAGTACTACTATCGCCCAAGCACGCTTAACTTCGGAGTTCTGATGGGATATGGTGCTTTAGTGCTGGTATGATCGCATCCGACATGCAACTATCTATTTGTTCCTTATGCTTGCCCCTACTACTACTACTACTACTACTAGTCGTTGGGTGTCAAGCGCGGTGAGAAAAGTCACACAGTAATCGTCAAAAATAAGAAAATGAGGTCATATAGATCACGCTCCCGCGTCATCCTTGTCACGTGGCGCAAAAATATATTTAAAAAGGGGAATGCAACACGAGGACTTCCCAGGAGGTCACCCATCCTAGTACTACTCTCGCCCAAGCACGCTTAACTTCGGAGTTCTGATGGGATCCAGTGCTTTAGTGCTGGTATGATCACATCCGACATGCAACTATCTATATGTTCCTTATGCTTGCCCCTACTACTAGTACTACTACTACTACTACTACTACTACTAGGCGTTGGGTGTCAAGCGCGGTGGGAAAAGTCACACAGTAATCGTCAAAAATAAGAAAATGAGGTCATATAGATCACGTTCCCGCGTCATCCTTGTCACGTGGCGCAAAAATATATTTAAAACGGGGAATGCAACACGAGGACTTCCCAGGAGGTCACCCATCCTAGTACTACTCTCGCCCAAGCACGCTTAACTTCGGAGTTCTGATGGGATCCCGTGCTTTAGTGCTGGTATGATCGCATCCGACATGCAACTATCTATTTGTTCCTTATGCTTGCCCCTACTACTACTACTACTACTAGTCGTTGGGTGTCAAGCGCGGTGGGAAAAGTCACACAGTAATCGTCAAAAATAAGAAAATGAGGTCATATAGATCACGGTCCCGCGTCATCCTTGTCACGTGGCGCAAAAATATATTTAAAAAGGGGAATGCAACACGAGGACTTCCCAGGAGGTCACCCATCCTAGTACTACCCTCGCCCAAGCACGCTTAACTTCGGAGTTCTGATGGGATCCGGTGCTTTAGTGCTGGTATGATCGCATCCCACATGCAACTATCTATTTGTTCCTTATGCTTGCCCCTACTACTACTACTACTACTACTACTACTACTACTAGTCGTTGGGTGTCAAGCGCGGTGGGAAAAGTCACACAGTAATCGTCAAAAATAAGAAAATGAGGTCATATAGATCACGTTCCCGCGTCATCCTTGTCACGTGGCGCAAAAATATATTTAAAAAGGGGAATGCAACACGAGGACTTCCCAGGAGGTCACCCATCCTAGTACTACTCTCGCCCAAGCACGCTTAACTTCGGAGTTCTGATGGGATCCGGTGCTTTAGTGCTGGTATGATCGCATCCGACATGCAACTATCTATTTGTTTCTTATGCTTGCCCCTACTACTACTACTACTACTACTACTACTACTACTACTACTACTACTACTACTATTACTACTACTACTACTACTACTACTACTACTAGTCGTTGGGTGTCAAGCGCGGTGGGAAAAGTCACACAGTTATCGTCAAAAATAAGAAAATGAGGTCATATAGATCACGTTCCCGCGTCATCCTTGTCACGTGGCGCAAAAATATATTTAAAAAGGGGAATGCAACACGAGGACTTCCGAGGAGGTCACCCATCCTAGTACTACTCTCGCCCAAGCACGCTTAACTTCGGAGTTCTGATGGGATCCGGTGCTTTAGTGCTGGTATGATCGCATCCGACAAGCAACTATCTATTTGTTCCTTATGCTTGCCCCTACTACTACTACTACTAGTCGTTGGGTGTCAAGCGCGGTGGGAAAAGTCACACACTAATCGTCAAAAATAAGAAAATGAGGTCATATAGATCACGGTCCCGCGTCATCCTTGTCACGTGGCGCAAAAATATATTTAAAAAGGGGAATGCAACACGAGGACTTCCCAGGAGGTCACCCATCCTAGTACTACTCTCGCCCAAGCACGCTTAACTTCGGAGTTCTGATGGGATCCGGTGCTTTAGTGCTGGTATGATCGCATCCGACATGCAACTATCTATTTGTTCCTTATGCTTGCCCCTACTACTACTACTACTAGTTGTCAAGCGCGGTGGGAAAAGTCACACAGTAATCGTCAAAAATAAGAAAATGAGGTCATATAGATCACGCTCCCGCGTCATCCTTGTCACGTGGCGCAAAAATATATTTAAAAGGGGAATGCAACACGAGGACTTCCCAGGAGGTCACCCATCCTAGTACTACTCTCGCCCAAGCACGCTTAACTTCGGAGTTCTGATGGGATCCGGTGCTTTAGTGCTGGTATGATCGCATCCGACATGCAACTATCTATTTGTTCCTTATGCTTGCCCCTACTACTACTACTACTACTACTAGTCGTTGGGTGTCAAGCGCGGTGGGAAAGTCACACAGTAATCGTCAAAAATAAGAAAATGAGGTCATATAGATCACGCTCCCGCGTCATCCTTGTCACGTGGCGCAAAAATATATTTAAAAAGGGGAATGCAACACGAGGACTTCCCAGGAGGTCACCCATCCTAGTACTACTCTCACCCAAGCACGCTTAACTTCGGAGTTTTGATGGGATCCGGTGCTTTAGTGCTGGTATGATCGCATCCGACATGCAACTATCTATTTGTTCCTTATGCTTGCCCCTACTACTACTACTACTACTACTACTACTACTACTAGTCGTTGGGTGTCAAGCGCGGTGGGAAAAGTCACACAGTAATCGTCAAAAATAAGAAAATGAGGTCATATAGATCACGTTCCCGCGTCATCCTTGTCACGTGGCGCAAAAATATATTTAAAAAGGGGAATGCAACACGAGGACTTCCCAGGAGGTCACCCATCCTAGTACTACTCTCGCCCAAGCACGCTTAACTTCGGAGTTCTGATGGGATCCGGTGCTTTAGTGCTGGTATGATCGCATCCGACATGCAACTATCTATTTGTTTCTTATGCTTGCCCCTAGTACTACTACTACTACTACTACTACTACTACTACTACTACTACTACTACTATTACTACTACTACTACTACTACTACTACTAGTCGTTGGGTGTCAAGCGCGGTGGGAAAAGTCACACAGTTATCGTCAAAAATAAGAAAATGAGGTCATATAGATCACGTTCCCGCGTCATCCTTGTCACGTGGCGCAAAAATATATTTAAAAAGGGGAATGCAACACGAGGACTTCCGAGGAGGTCACCCATCCTAGTACTACTCTCGCCCAAGCACGCTTAACTTCGGAGTTCTGATGGGATCCGGTGCTTTAGTGCTGGTATGATCGCATCCGACAAGCAACTATCTATTTGTTCCTTATGCTTGCCCCTACTACTACTACTACTAGTCGTTGGGTGTCAAGCGCGGTGGGAAAAGTCACACAGTAATCGTCAAAAATAAGAAAATGAGGTCATATAGATCACGGTCCCGCGTCATCCTTGTCACGTGGCGCAAAAATATATTTAAAAAGGGGAATGCAACACGAGGACTTCCCAGGAGGTCACCCATCCTAGTACTACTCTCGCCCAAGCACGCTTAACTTCGAAGTTCTGATGGGATCCGGTGCTTTAGTGCTGGTATGATCGCATCCGACATGCAACTATCTATTTGTTCCTTATGCTTGCCCCTACTACTACTACTACTACTACTACTACTACTACTAGTCGTTGGGTGTCAAGCGCGGTGGGAAAAGTCACACAGTAATCGTTAAAAATAAGAAAATGAGGTCATATAGATCACGCTCCCGCGTCATCCTTGTCACGTGGCGCAAAAATATATTTAAAAAGGGGAATGCAACACGAGGACTTCCCAGGAGGTCACCCATCCTAGTACTACTCTCGCCCAAGCACGCTTAACTTCGGAGTTCTGATGGGATCCGGTGCTTTAGTGCTGGTATGATCGCATCCGACATGCAACTATCTATTTGTTCCTTATGCTTGCCCCTACTACTACTACTACTACTAGTTGTCAAGCGCGGTGGGAAAAGTCACACAGTAATCGTCAAAAATAAGAAAATGAGGTCATATAGATCACGCTCCCGCGTCATCCTTGTCACGTGGCGCAAAAATATATTTAAAAGGGGAATGCAACACGAGGACTTCCCAGGAGGTCACCCATCCTAGTACTACTCTCGCCCAAGCACGCTTAACTTCGGAGTTCTGATGGGATCCGGTGCTTTAGTGCTGGTATGATCGCATCCGACATGCAACTATCTATTTGTTCCTTATGCTTGCCCCTACTACTACTACTACTACTACTAGTCGTTGGGTGTCAAGCGCGGTGGGAAAGTCACACAGTAATCGTCAAAAATAAGAAAATGAGGTCATATAGATCACGCTCCCGCGTCATCCTTGTCACGTGGCGCAAAAATATATTTAAAAAGGGGAATGCAACACGAGGACTTCCCAGGAGGTCACCCATCCTAGTACTACTCTCACCCAAGCACGCTTAACTTCGGAGTTTTGATGGGATCCGGTGCTTTAGTGCTGGTATGATCGCATCCGACATGCAACTATCTATTTGTTCCTTATGCTTGCCCCTACTACTACTACTACTACTACTACTACTACTACTAGTCGTTGGGTGTCAAGCGCGGTGGGAAAAGTCACACAGTAATCGTCAAAAATAAGAAAATGAGGTCATATAGATCACGTTCCCGCGTCATCCTTGTCACGTGGCGCAAAAATATATTTAAAAAGGGGAATGCAACACGAGGACTTCCCAGGAGGTCACCCATCCTAGTACTACTCTCGCCCAAGCACGCTTAACTTCGGAGTTCTGATGGGATCCGGTGCTTTAGTGCTGGTATGATCGCATCCGACATGCAACTATCTATTTGTTTCTTATGCTTGCCCCTAGTACTACTACTACTACTACTACTACTACTACTACTACTACTACTACTATTACTACTACTACTACTACTACTACTACTAGTCGTTGGGTGTCAAGCGCGGTGGGAAAAGTCACACAGTTATCGTCAAAAATAAGAAAATGAGGTCATATAGATCACGTTCCCGCGTCATCCTTGTCACGTGGCGCAAAAATATATTTAAAAAGGGGAATGCAACACGAGGACTTCCGAGGAGGTCACCCATCCTAGTACTACTCTCGCCCAAGCACGCTTAACTTCGGAGTTCTGATGGGATCCGGTGCTTTAGTGCTGGTATGATCGCATCCGACAAGCAACTATCTATTTGTTCCTTATGCTTGCCCCTACTACTACTACTACTAGTCGTTGGGTGTCAAGCGCGGTGGGAAAAGTCACACAGTAATCGTCAAAAATAAGAAAATGAGGTCATATAGATCACGGTCCCGCGTCATCCTTGTCACGTGGCGCAAAAATATATTTAAAAAGGGGAATGCAACACGAGGACTTCCCAGGAGGTCACCCATCCTAGTACTACTCTCGCCCAAGCACGCTTAACTTCGAAGTTCTGATGGGATCCGGTGCTTTAGTGCTGGTATGATCGCATCCGACATGCAACTATCTATTTGTTCCTTATGCTTGCCCCTACTACTACTACTACTACTACTACTACTACTAGTCGTTGGGTGTCAAGCGCGGTGGGAAAAGTCACACAGTAATCGTTAAAAATAAGAAAATGAGGTCATATAGATCACGCTCCCGCGTCATCCTTGTCACGTGGCGCAAAAATATATTTAAAAAGGGGAATGCAACACGAGGACTTCCCAGGAGGTCACCCATCCTAGTACTACTCTCGCCCAAGCACGCTTAACTTCGGAGTTCTGATGGGATCCGGTGCTTTAGTGCTGGTATGATCGCATCCGACATGCAACTATCTATTTGTTCCTTATGCTTGCCCCTACTACTACTACTACTACTAGTCGTTGGGTGTCAAGCGCGGTGGGAAAGTCACACAGTAATCGTCAAAAATAAGAAAATGAGGTCATATAGATCACGCTCCCGCGTCATCCTTGTCACGTGGCGCAAAAATATATTTAAAAAGGGGAATGCAACACGAAATAAGAAAATGAGGTCATATAGATCACGCTCCCGCGTCATCCTTGTCACGTGGCGCAAAAATATATTTAAAAAGGGGAATGCAACACGAGGACTTCCCAGGAGGTCACCCATCCTAGTACTACTCTCGCCCAAGCACGCTTAACTTCGGAGTTCTGATGAGATCCGGTGCTTTAGTGCTGGTATGATCGCATCCGACATGCAACTATCTATTTGTTCCTTATGCTTGCCCCTACTACTACTACTACTACTACTACTACTACTACTAGTCGTTGGGTGTCAAGCGCGGTGGGAAAAGTCACACAGTAATTGTCAAAAATAAGAAAATGAGGTCATATAGATCACGTTCCCGCGTCATCCTTGTCACGTGGCGCAAAAATATATTTAAAAAGGGGAATGCAACAAGAGGACTTCCCACGAGGTCACCCATCCTAGTACTACTCTCGCCCAAGCACGCTTAACTTCGGAGTTCTGATGGGATCCGGTGCTTTAGTGCTGGTATGATCGCATCCGACATGCAACTATCTATTTGTTCCTTATGCTTGCCCCTACTACTACTACTACTACTACTACTACTACTACTACTACTAGTCGTTGGGTGTCAAGCGCGGTGGGAAAAGTCACACAGTAATCGTTAAAAATAAGAAAATGAGGTCATATAGATCACGGTCCCGCGTCATCCTTGTCACGTGGCGCAAAAATATATTTAAAAAGCGGAATGCAACACGAGGACTTCCCAGGAGGTCACCCATCCTAGTACTACTCTCGCCCAAGCGCGCTTAACTTCGGAGTTCTGATGGGATCCGGTGCTTTAGTGCTGGTATGATCGCATCCGACATGCAACTATCTATTTGTTCCTTATGCTTGCCCCTACTACTACTACTACTAGTCGTTGGGTGTCAAGCGCGGTGGGAAAAGTCACACAGTAATCGTCAAAAATAAGAAAATGAGGTCATATAGATCACGCTCCCGCGTCATCCTTGTCACGTGGCGCAAAAATATATTTAAAAAGGGGAATGCAACACGAGGACTTCCCAGGAGGTCACCCATCCTAGTACTACTATCGCCCAAGCACGCTTAACTTCGGAGTTCTGATGGGATCCGGTGCTTTAGTGCTGGTATGATCGCACCCGACATGCAACTATCTATTTGTTCCTTATGCTTGCCCCTATTACTACTACTACTACTACTACTACTACTACTACTACTAGTCGTTGGGTGTCAAGCGCGGTGGGAAAAGTCACACAGTAATCGTCAAAAATAAGAAAATGAGGTCATATAGATCACGCTCCCGCGTCATCCTTGTCACGTGGCGCAAAAATATATTTAAAAAGGGGAATGCAACACGAGGACTTCCCAGGAGGTCACCCATCCTAGTACTACTCTCGCCCAAGCACGCTTAACTTCGGAGTTATGATGGGATCCGGTGCTTTAGTGCTGGTATGATCGCATCCGACATGCAACTATCTATTTGTTCCTTATGCTTGCCCCTACTACTACTACTACTACTACTACTAGTCGTTGGGTGTCAAGCGCGGTGGGAAAAGTCACACAGTAATCGTCAAAAATAAGAAAATGAGGTCATATAGATCACGCTCCCGCGTCATCCTTGTCACGTGGCGCAAAAATATATTTAAAAAGGGGAATGCAACACAAGGACTTCCCAGGAGGTCACCCATCCTAGTACTACTATCGCCCAAGCACGCTTAACTTCGGAGTTCTGATGGGATCCGGTGCTTTAGTGCTGGTATGATCGCATCCGACATGCAACGATCTATTTGTTCCTTATGCTTGCCCCTACTACTACTACTACTACTAGTCGTTGGGTGTCAAGCGCGGTGGGAAAAGTCACACAGATGGGATCCGGTGCTTTAGTGCTGGTATGATCGCTTCAGACATGCAACTATCTATTTGTTCCTTATGCTTGCCCCTACTACTACTACTACTACTACTACTACTACTACTAGTCGTTGGGTGTCAAGCGCGGTGGGAAAAGTCACACAGTAATCGTCAAAAATAAGAAAATGAGGTCATATAGATCACGCTCCCGCGTCATCCGAATGCAACACGAGGACTTCCCAGGAGGTCACCCATCCTAGTACTACTCTCGCCCAAGCACGCTTAACTTCGGAGTTATGATGGGATCCGGTGCTTTAGTGCTGGTATGATCGCATCCGACATGCAACTATCTATTTGTTCCTTATGCTTGCCCCTACTACTACTACTACTACTACTACTACTACTAGTCGTTGGGTGTCAAGCGCGGTGGGAAAAGTCACACAGTAATCGTCAAAAATAAGAAAATGAGGTCATATAGATCACGCTCCCGCGTCATCCTTGTCACGTGGCGCAAAAATATATTTAAAAAGGGGAATGCAACACAAGGACTTCCCAGGAGGTCACCCATCCTAGTACTACTATCGCCCAAGCACGCTTAACTTCGGAGTTCTGATGGGATCCGGTGCTTTAGTGCTGGTATGATCGCATCCGACATGCAACGATCTATTTGTTCCTTATGCTTGCCCCTACTACTACTACTACTACTAGTCGTTGGGTGTCAAGCGCGGTGGGAAAAGTCACACAGATGGGATCCGGTGCTTTAGTGCTGGTATGATCGCATCAGACATGCAACTATCTATTTGTTCCTTATGCTTGCCCCTACTACTACTACTACTACTACTACTACTACTACTACTACTACTAGTCGTTGGGTGTCAAGCGCGGTGGGAAAAGTCACACAGTAATCGTCAAAAATAAGAAAATGAGGTCATATAGATCACGCTCCCGCGTCATCCTTGTCACGTGGCGCAAAAATATATTTAAAAAGGGGAATGCAACACGAGGACTTCCCAGGAGGTCACCCATCCTAGTACTACTCTCGCCCAAGCACGCTTAACTTCGGAGTTCTGATGGGATATGGTGCTTTAGTGCTGGTATGATCGCATCCGACATGCAACTATCTATTTGTTCCTTATGCTTGCCCCTACTACTACTACTACTACTACTACTACTACTACTACTACTACTACTACTACTACTACTACTACTACTACTACTACTACTACTACTACTACTAGTCGTTGGGTGTCAAGCGCGGTGGGAAAAGTCACACAGTAATCGTCAAAAATAAGAAAATGAGGTCATATAGATCACGGTCCCGCGTCATCCTTGTCACGTGGCGCAAAAATATATTTAAAAAGGGGAATGCAACACGAGGACTTCCCAGGAGGTCACCCATCCTAGTACTACTCTCGCCCAAGCGCGCTTAACTTCGGAGTTCTCATGGGATCCGGTGCTTTAGTGCTGGTATGATCGCATCCGACATGCAACTATCTATTTGTTCCTTATGCTTGCCCCTACTACTACTACTACTAGTCGTTGGGTGTCAAGCGCGGTGGGAAAAGTCACACAGTAATCGTCAAAAATAAGAAAATGAGGTCATATAGATCACGCTCCCGCGTCATCCTTGTCACGTGGCGCAAAAATATATTTAAAAAGGGGAATGCAACACGAGGACTTCCCAGGAGGTCACCCATCCTAGTACTACTATCGCCCAAGCACGCTTAACTTCGGAGTTCTGATGGGATCCGGTGCTTTAGTGCTGGTATGATCGCATCCGACATGCAACTATCTATTTGTTCCTTATGCTTGCCCCTATTACTACTACTACTACTACTACTACTACTAGTCGTTGGGTGTCAAGCGCGGTGGGAAAAGTCACACAGTAATCGTCAAAAATAAGAAAATGAGGTCATATAGATCACGCTCCCGCGTCATCCTTGTCACGTGGCGCAAAAATATATTTAAAAAGGGGAATGCAACACGAGGACTTCCCAGGAGGTCACCCATCCTAGTACTACTCTCGCCCAAGCACGCTTAACTTCGGAGTTCTTATGGGATCCGGTGCTTTAGTGCTGCTATGATCGCATCCGACATGCAACTATCTATTTGTTCCTTATGCTTGCCCCTACTACTACTACTACTACTACTAGTCGTTGGGTTTCAAGCGCGGTGGGAAAAGTCACACAGTAATCGTCAAAAATAAGAAAATGAGGTCATATAGATCACGCTCCCGCGTCATCCTTGTCACGTGGCGCAAAAATATATTTAAAAAGGGGAATGCAACACAAGGACTTCCCAGGAGGTCACCCATCCTAGTACTACTATCGCCCAAGCACGCTTAACTTCAGAGTTCTGATGGGATCCGGTGCTTTAGTGCTGGTATGATCGCATCCGACATGCAACTATCTATTTGTTCCTTATGATTGCCCCTACTACTACTACTACTACTACTACTACTAGTCGTTGGGTGTCAAGCGCGGTGGGAAAAGTCACACAGTAATCGTCAAAAATAAGAAAATGAGGTCATATAGATCACGCTCCCGCGTCATCCTTGTCACGTGGCGCAAAAATATATTTAAAAAGGGGAATGCAACACGAGGACTTCCCAGGAGGTCACCCATCCTAGTACTACTCTCACCCAAGCACGCTTAACTTCGGAGTTCTGATGGGATCCGGTGCTTTAGTGCTGGTATGATCGCATCCGACATGCAACTATCTATTTGTTCCTTATGCTTGCCCCTACTACTACTACTACTACTACTAGTCGTTGGGTGTCAAGCGCGGTGGGAAAAGTCACACAGTAATCGTCAAAAATAAGAAAATGAGGTCATATAGATCACGTTCCCGCGTCATCCTTGTCACGTGGCGCAAAAATATATTTAAAAAGGGGAATGCAACACGAGGACTTTCCAAGAGGTCACCCATCCTAGTACTACTCTCGCCCAAGCACGCTTAACTTCGGAGTTCTGATGGGATCCGGTGCTTTAGTGCTGGTATGATCGCATCCGACATGCAACTATCTATTTGTTCCTTATGCTTGCCCCTACTACTACTACTACTACTACTACTACTACTACTACTACTACTACTAGTCGTTGGGTGTCAAGCGCGGTGGGAAAAGTCACACAGTTATCGTCAAAAATAAGAAAATGAGGTCATATAGATCACGTTCCCGCGTCATCCTTGTCACGTGGCGCAAAAATATATTTAAAAAGGGGAATGCAACACGAGGACTTCCCAGGAGGTCACCCATCCTAGTACTACTCTCGCCCAAGCACGCTTAACTTCGGAGTTCTGATGGGATCCGGTGCTTTAGTGCTGGTATGATCGCATCCGACATGCAACTATCTATTTGTTCCTTATGCTTGCCCCTACTACTACTACTACTTCTACTAGTCGTTGGGTGTCAAGCGCGGTGGGAAAGTCACACAGTAATCGTCAAAAATAAGAAAATGAGGTCATATAGATCACGTTCCCGCGTCATCCTTGTCACGTGGCGCAAAAATATATTTAAAAAGGGGAATGCAACACGAGGACTTTCCAGGAGGTCACCCATCCTAGTACTACTCTCGCCCAAGCACGCTTAACTTCGGAGTTCTGATGGGATCCGGTGCTTTAGTGCTGGTATGATCGCATCCGACATGCAACTATCTATTTGTTCCTTATGCTTGCCCCTACTACTACTACTACTACTACTACTACTACTACTAGTCGTTGGGTGTCAAGCGCGGTGGGAAAAGTCACACAGTTATCGTCAAAAATAAGAAAATGAGGTCATATAGATCACGTTCCCGCGTCATCCTTGTCACGTGGCGCAAAAATATATTTAAAAAGGGGAATGCAACACGAGGACTTCCCAGGAGGTCACCCATCCTAGTACTACTCTCGCCCAAGCACGCTTAACTTCGGAGTTCTGATGGGATCCGGTGCTTTAGTGCTGGTATGATCGCATCCGACAAGCAACTATCTATTTGTTCCTTATGCTTGCCCCTACTACTACTACTACTACTACTACTACTACTACTAGTCGTTGGGTGTCAAGCACGGTGGGAAAAGTCACACATTAATCGTCAAAAATAAGAAAATGAGGTCATATAGATCACGGTCCCGCGTCATCCTTGTCACGTGGCGCAAAAATATATTTAAAAAGGGGAATGCAGCACGAGGACTTCCCAGGAGGTCAACCATCCTAGTACTACTCTCGCCCAAGCACGCTTAACTTCGGAGTTCTGATGGGATATGGTGCTTTAGTGCTGGTATGATCGCATCCGACATGCAACTATCTATTTGTTCCTTCTGCTTGCCCCTACTACTACTACTACTACTACTACTAGTCGTTGAGTGTCAAGCGCGGTGAGAAAAGTCACACAGTAATCGTCAAAAATAAGAAAATGAGGTCATATAGATCACGCTCCCGCGTCATCCTTGTCACGTGGCGCAAAAATATATTTAAAAAGGGGAATGCAACACGAGGACTTCCCAGGAGGTCACCCATCCTAGTACTACTCTCGCCCAAGCACGCTTAACTTCGGAGTTCTGATGGGATCCAGTGCTTTAGTGCTGGTATGATCACATCCGACATGCAACTATCTATATGTTCCTTATGCTTGCCCCTACTACTAGTACTACTACTACTACTACTACTACTACTAGTCGTTGGGTGTCAAGCGCGGTGGGAAAAGTCACACAGTAATCGTCAAAAATAAGAAAATGAGGTCATATAGATCACGTTCCCGCGTCATCCTTGTCACGTGGCGCAAAAATATATTTAAAACGGGGAATGCAACACGAGGACTTCCCAGGAGGTCACCCATCCTAGTACTACTCTCGCCCAAGCACGCTTAACTTCGGAGTTCTGATGGGATCCGGTGCTTTAGTGCTGGTATGATCGCATCCGACATGCAACTATCTATTTGTTCCTTATGCTTGCCCCTACTACTACTACTACTACTAGTCGTTGGGTGTCAAGCGCGGTGGGAAAAGTCACACAGTAATCGTCAAAAATAAGAAAATGAGGTCATATAGATCACGGTCCCGCGTCATCCTTGTCACGTGGCGCAAAAATATATTTAAAAAGGGGAATGCAACACGAGGACTTCCCAGGAGGTCACCCATCCTAGTACTACCCTCGCCCAAGCACGCTTAACTTCGGAGTTCTGATGGGATCCGGTGCTTTAGTGCTGGTATGATCGCATCCCACATGCAACTATCTATTTGTTCCTTATGCTTGCCCCTACTACTACTACTACTAGTCGTTGGGTGTCAAGCGCGGTGGGAAAAGTCACACAGTAATCGTCAAAAATAAGAAAATGAGGTCATATAGATCACGCTCCCGCGTCATCCTTGTCACGTGGCGCAAAAATATATTTAAAAAGGGGAATGCAACACGAGGACTTCCCAGGAGGTCACCCATCCTAGTACTACTCTCGCCCAAGCACGCTTAACTTTGAAGTTCTGATGGGATCCGGTGCTTTAGTGCTGGTATGATCGCATCCGACATGCAACTATCTATTTGTTCCTTATGCTTGCCCCTACTAGTACTACTACTACTACTACTACTACTACTACTACTACTACTAGTCGTTGGGTGTCAAGCGCGGTGGGAAAAGTCACACAGTAATCGTCAAAAATAAGAAAATGAGGTCATATAGATCACGCTCACGCGTCATCCTTGTCACGTGGCGCAAAAATATATTTAAAAAGGGGAATGCAACACGAGGACTTCCCAGGAGGTCACCCATCCTCGTACTACTCTCGCCCAAGCACGCTTAACTTCGAAGTTCTGATGGGATCCGGTGCTTTAGTGCTGGTATGATCGCATCCGACATGCAACTATCTATTTGTTCCTTATGCTTGCCCCTACTACTACTACTACTACTACTACTACTAGTCGTTGGGTGTCAAGCGCGGTGGGAAAACTCACACAGTAATCGTCAAAAATAAGAAAATGAGGTCATATAGATCACGCTCACGCGTCATCCTTGTCACGTGGCGCAAAAATATATTTAAAAAGGGGAAAGCAACACGAGGACTTCCCAGGAGGTCACCCATCCTAGTACTACTCTCGCCCAAGCACGCTTAACTTCGGAGTTCTGATGGGATCCGGTGCTTTAGTGCTGGTATGATCGCATCCAACATGCAACTATCTATTTGTTCCTTATGCTTTCCCTACTACTACTACTACTACTACTACTAGTCGTTGGGTGTCAAGCCCGGTGGGAAAAGTCACACAGTAATCGTCAAAAATAAGAAAATGAGGTCATATAGATCACGCTCCCGCGTCATCCTTGTCACGTGGCGCAAAAATATATTTAAAAAGAGGAATGCAACACGAGGACTTTCCAGGAGGTCACCCATCCTAGTACTACTCTCGCCCAAGCACGCTTAACTTCGGAGTTGTGATGGGATCCGGTGCTTTAGTGCTGGTATGATCGCATCCGACATGCAACTATCTATTTGTTCCTTATGCTTGCCCCTACTACTACTACTACTACTACTACTACTACTACTACTAGTCGTTGGGTGTCAAGCGCGGTGGGAAAAGTCACACAGTAATCGTCAAAAATAAGAAAATGAGGTCATATAGATCACGCTCCCGCGTCATCCTTGTCACGTGGCGCAAAAATATATTTAAAAAGGGGAATGCAACACGAGGACTTCCCAGGAGGTCACCCATCCTAGTACTACTCTCGCCCAAGCACGCTTAACTTCGGTGTTCTGATGGGATCCGGTGCTTTAGTGCTGGTATGATCGCATCCGACATGCATCTATCTATTTGTTCCTTATGCTTGCCCCTACTACTACTACTACTACTACTACTACTACTACTACTACTACTACTACTACTAGTCGTTGGGTGTCAAGCGCGGTGGGAAAAGTCACACAGTAATCGTCAAAAATAAGAAAATGAGGTCATATAGATCACGGTCCCGCGTCATCCTTGTCACGTGGCGCAAAAATATATTTAAAAAAGGGAATGCAACACGAGGACTTCCCAGGAGGTCACCCATCCTAGTACTACTCTCGCCCAAGCACACTTAACTTCGAAGTTCTGATGGGATATGGTGCTTTAGTGCTGGTATGATCGCATCCGACATGCAACTATCTATTTGTTCCTTATGCTTGCCCCTACTACTACTACTACTACTAGTCGTTGGGTGTCAAGCGCGGTGGGAAAAGTCACACAGTAATCGTCAAAAATAAGAAAATGAGGTCATATAGATCACGCTCCCTCGTCATCCTTGTCACGTGGCGCAAAAATATATTTAAAAAGGGGAATGCAACACGAGGACTTCCCAGGAGGTCACCCATCCTAGTACTACTCTCGCCCAAGCACGCTTAACTTCGGAGTTCTGATGAGATCCGGTGCTTTAGTGCTGGTATGATCGCATCCGACATGCAACTATCTATTTGTTCCTTATGCTTGCCCCTACTACTACTACTACTACTACTACTACTACTACTGCTACTGCTACTGCTACTGCTACTGCTACTGCTACTGCTACTGCTACTGCTACTGCTACTGCTACTGCTACTGCTACTGCTACTGCTACTGCTACTCCTACTACTACTACTACTACTACTACTACTACTACTACTACTACTACTAGTCGTTGGGTGTCAAGCGCGGTGGGAAAAGTCACACAGTAATCGTCAAAAATAAGAAAATGAGGTCATATAGATCACGGTCCCGCGTCATCCTTGTCACGTGGCGCAAAAATATATTTAAAAAGGGGAATGCAATACGAGGACTTCCCAGGAGGTCACCCATCCTAGTACTACTCTCGCCCAAGCGCGCTTAACTTCGGAGTTCTGATGGGATCCGGTGCTTTAGTGCTGGTATGATCGCATCCGACATGCAACTATCTATTTGTTCCTTATGCTTGCCCCTAATACTACTACTACTACTACTACTACTAGTCGTTGGGTGTCAAGCGCGGTGGGAAAAGTCACACAGTAATCGTCAAAAATAAGAAAATGAGGTCATATAGATCACGCTCCCGCGTCATCCTTGTCACGTGGCACAAAAATATATTTAAAAAGGGGAATGCAACACGAGGACTTCCCAGGAGGTCACCCATCCTAGTACTACTCTCGCCCAAGCACGCTTAACTTCGAAGTTCTGATGGGATCCGGTGCTTTAGTGCTGGTATGATCGCATCCGACATGCAACTATCTATTTGTTCCTTATGCTTGCCTCTACTACTATTACTACTACTACTACTACTAGTCGTTGGGTGTCAAGCGCGGTGGGAAAAGTCACACAGTAATCGTCAAAAATAAGAAAATGAGGTTATATAGATCACGCTCCCGCGTCATCCTTGTCACGTGGCGCAAAAATATATTTAAAAAGGGGAATGCAACACGAGGACTTCCCAGGAGGTCACCCATCCTAGTACTACTCTCGCCCAAGCACGCTTAACTTCGGAGTTCTGATGGGATCCGGGGCTTTAGTGCTGGTATGATCGCATCCGACATGCAACTATCTATTTGTTCCTTATGCTTGCCCCTACTACTACTACTACTACTACTAGTCGTTGGGTGTCAAGCGCGGTGGAAAAAGTCACACAGTAATCGTCAAAAATAAGAAAATGAGGTCATATAGATCACGCTCCCGCGTCATCCTTGTCACGTGGCGCAAAAATATATTTAAAAAGGGGAATGCAACACGAGGACTTCCCAGGAGGTCACCCATCCTAGTAGTACTCTCGCCCAAGCACGCTTAACTTCGGAGTTCTGATGGGATCCGGTGCTTTAGTGCTGGTATGATCGCATCCGACATGCAACTATCTATTTGTTCCTTATGCTTGCCCCTACTACTACTACTACTACTAGTACTACTACTACTAGTCGTTGGGTGTCAAGCGCGGTGGGAAAAGTCACACAGTAATCGTCAAAAATAAGAAAATGAGGTCATATAGATCACGCTCCCGCGTCATCCTTGTCACGTGGCGCAAAAATATATTTAAAAAGGGGAATGCACCACGAGGACTTCCCAGGAGGTCACCCATCCTAGTACTACTCTCGCCCAAGCATGCTTAACTTCGGAGTTGTGATGGGATCCGGTGCTTTAGTGCTGGTATGATCGCATCCGACATGCAACTATCTATTTGTTCCTTATGCTTGCCCCTACTACTACTACTACTACTACTACTACTACTACTACTAGTCGTTGGGTGTCAAGCGCGGTGGGAAAAGTCACACAGTAATCGTCAAAAATAAGAAAATGAGGTCATATAGATCACGTTCCCGCGTCATCCTTGTCACGTGGCGCAAAAATATATTTAAAAAGGGGAATGCAACACGAGGACTTCCCAGGAGGTCACCCATCCTAGTACTACTCTCGCCCAAGCACGCTTAACTTCGGAGTTCTGATGGGATCCGGTGCTTTAGTGCTAGTATGATCGCATCCGACATGCAACTATCTATTTGTTCCTTATGCTTGCCCCTACTACTACTACTACTACTAGTCGTTGGGTGTCAAGCGCGGTGGGAAAAGTCACACAGTAATCGTCAAAAATAAGAAAATGAGGTCATATAGATCACGGTCCCGCGTCATCCTTGTCACGTGGCGCAAAAATATATTTAAAAAGGGGAATGCAACACGAGGACTTCCCAGGAGGTCACCCATCCTAGTACTACTCTCGCCCAAGCACGCTTAACTTCGGAGTTCTGATGGGATCCGGTGCTTTAGTGCTGGTATGATCGCATCCGACATGCAACTATCTATTTGTTCCTTATGCTTGCCCCTACTACTACTACTACTACTAGTACTACTACTACTAGTCGTTGGATGTCAAGCGCGGTGGGAAAAGTCACACAGTAATCGTCAAAAATAAGAAAATGAGGTCATATAGATCACGCTCCCGCGTCATCCTTGTCACGTGGCGCAAAAATATATTTAAAAAGGGGAATGCAACACGAGGACTTCCCAGGAGGTCACCCATCCTAGTACTACTCTCGCCCAAGCACGCTTAACTTCGGAGTTCTGATGGGATATGGTGCTTTAGTGCTCGTATGATCGCATCCGACATGCAACTATCTATTTGTTCCTTATGCTTGCCCCTACTACTACTACTACTACTACTACTACTAGTCGTTGGGTGTCAAGCGCGGTGGGAAAAGTCACACAGTAATCGTCAAAAATAAGAAAATGAGGTCATATAGATCACGCTCCCGCGTCATCCTTGTCACGTGGCGCAAAAATATATTTAAAAAGGGGAATGCAATACAAGGACTTCTCAGGAGGTCACCCATCCTAGTACTACTCTCGCCCAAGCACGCTTAACTTCGGAGTTCTGATGGGATCCGGTGCTTTAGTGTTGGTATGATCGCATCCGACATGCAACTATCTATTTGTTCCTTATGCTTACCCCTACTACTACTACTACTACTACTACTACTACCACTACTACTACTACTACTACTACTACCACTACTACTACTACTACTACTACTACTAGTCGTTGGGTGTCAAGCGCGGTGGGAAAAGTCACATAGTAATCGTCAAAAATAAGAAAATGAGGTCATATAGATCACGGTCCCGCGTCATCCTTGTCACGTGGCGCAAAAATATATTTAAAAAGGGGAATGCAACACGAGGACTTCCCAGGAGGTCACCCATCCTAGTACTACTCTCGCCTAAGCGCGCTTAACTTCGGAGTTCTGATGGGATCAGGTGCTTTAGTGCTGGTATGATCGCATCCGACATGCAACTATCTATTTGTTCCTTATGCTTGCCCCTAATACTACTACTACTACTACTACTACTACTAGTCGTTGGGTGTCAAGCGCGGTGGGAAAAGTCACACAGTAATCGTCAAAAATAAGAAAATGAGGTCATGTAGATCACGCTCCCGCGTCATCCTTGTCACGTGGCGCAAAAATTATTTAAAAAGGGGAATGCAACACGAGGACTTCCCAGGAGGTCACCCATCCTAGTACTACTATCGCCCAAGCACGCTTAACTTCGGAGTTCTGATGGGATCCGGTGCTTTAGTGCTGGTATGATCGCATCCGACATGCAACTATCTATTTGTTCCTTATGCTTGCCCCTACTACTACTACTACTACTACTACTACTACTACTACTACTACTACTAGTACTAGTCGTTGGGTGTCAAGCGCGGTGGGAAAAGTCACACAGTAATCGTCAAAAATAAGAAAATGAGGTCATGTAGATCACGCTCCCGCGTCATCCTTGTCACGTGGCGCAAAAATATATTTAAAAAGGGGAATGCAACACGAGGACTTCGCAGGAGGTCACCCATCCTAGTACTACTCTCGCCCAAGCACGCTTAACTTCGGAGTTCTGATGGGATCCGGTGCTTTAGTGCTGGTATGATCGCATCCGACATGCAACTATCTATTTGTTCCTTATGCTTGCCCCTACTACTACTACTACTACTACTACTACTACTACTAGTCGTTGGGTGTCAAGCGCGGTGGGAAAAGTCACACAGTAATCGTCAAAAATAAGAAAATGAGGTCATATAGATCACGCTCCCGCGTCATCCTTGTCACGTGGCGCAAAAATATATTTAAAAAGGGGAATGCAACACAAGGAGTTCCCAGGAGGTCACCCATCCTAGTACTACTCTCGCCCAAGCACGCTTAACTTCGGAGTTCTGATGGGATCCGGTGCTTTAGTGCTGGTATGATCGCATCCGACATGCAACTATCTATTTGTTCCTTATGCTTGCCCCTACTACTACTACTACTACTACTACTACTACTAGTCGTTGGGTGTCAAGCGCGGTGGGAAAAGTCACACAGTAATCGTCAAAAATAAGAAAATGAGGTCATATAGATCACGCTCCCGCGTCATCCTTGTCACGTGGCGCAAAAATATATTTAAAAAGCGGAATGCAACATGAGGACTTCCCAGGAGGTCACCCATCCTAGTACTACTCTCGCCCAAGCACGCTTAACTTCGGAGTTCTGATGGGATCCGGTGCTTTAGTGCTGGTATGATCGCAGCCGACATGCAACTATCTATTTGTTCCTTATGCTTGCCCCTACTACTACTACTACTAGTGGTTGGGTGTCAAGCGCGGTGGGAAAAGTCACACAGTAATCGTCAAAAATAAGAAAATGAGGTCATATAGATCACGGTCCCGCGTCATCCTTGTCACGTGGCGCAAAAATATATTTAAAAAGGGGAATGCAACACGAGGACTTCCCAGGAGGTCACCCATCCTAGTACTACTCTCGCCCAAGCACGCTTAACTTCGAAGTTCTGATGGGATCCGGTGCTTTAGTGCTGGTATGATCGCATCCGACATGCAACTATCTATTTGTTCCTTATGCTTGCCCCTACTACTACTACTACTACTACTACTACTACTAGTCGTTGGGTGTCAAGCGCGGTGGAAAAAGTTACACAGTAATCGTCAAAAATAAAAAATGAGGTCATATAGATCACGGTCCCGCGTCATCCTTGTCACGTGGCGCAAAAATATATTTAAAAAGGGGAATGCAACACGAGGACTTCCCAGGAGGTCACCCATCCTAGTACTACTCTCGCCCAAGCAGGCTTAACTTCGGAGTTCTGATGGGATCCGGTGCTTTAGTGCTGGTATGATCGCATCCGACATGCAACTATCTATTTGTTCCTTATGCTTGCCCCTACTACTACTACTACTACTAGTCGTTGGGTGTCAAGCGCGGTGGGAAAAGTCACACAGTAATCGTCAAAAATAAGAAAATGAGGTCATATAGATCACGCTCCCGCGTCATCCTTGTCACGTGGCGCAAAAATACATTTAAAAAGGGGAATGCAACACGAGGACTTCCCAGGAGGTCACCCATCCTAGTACTACTCTCGCCCAAGCACGCTTAACTTCGGAGTTCTGATGGGATCCGGTGCTTTAGTGCTGGTATGATCGCATCCGACATGCAACTATCTATTTGTTCCTTATGCTTGCCCCTACTACTACTACTACTACTACTACTACTACTACTAGTCGTTGGGTGTCAAGCGCGGTGGGAAAAGTCACACAATAATCGTCAAAAATAAGAAAATGAGGTCATATAGATCACGCTCCCGCGTCATCCTTGTCACGTGGCGCAAAAATATATTTAAAAAGGGGAATGCAACACAAGGACTTCCCAGGAGGTCACCCATCCTAGTACTACTCTCGCCCAAGCACGCTAAACTTCGGAGTTTTCATGGGATCCGGTGCTTTAGTGCTGGTATGATCGCATCCGACATGCAACTATCTATTTGTTCCTTATGCTTGCCCCTACTACTACTACTACTACTACTACTACTACTACTAGTCGTTGGGTGTCAAGCGCGGTGGGAAAAGTCACACAGTAATCGTCAAAAATAAGAAAATGAGGTCATATAGATCACGCTCCCGCGTCATCCTTGTCACGTGGCGCAAAAATATATTTAAAAAGGGGAATGCAACACGAGGACTTCCCAGGAGGTCACCCATCCTACTACTACTCTCGCCCAAGCACGCTTAACTTCGGAGTTCTGATGGGATCCCGTGCTTTAGTGCTGGTATGATCGCATCCGACATGCAACTATCTATTTGTTCCTTATGCTTGCCCCTACTACTACTACTACTACTAGTGGTTGGGTGTCAAGCGCGGTGGGAAAAGTCACACAGTAATCGTCAAAAATAAGAAAATGAGGTCATATAGATCACGGTCCCGCGTCATCCTTGTCACGTGGCGCAAAAATATATTTAAAAAGGGGAATGCAACACGAGGACTTCCCAGGAGGTCACCCATCCTAGTACTACTCTCGCCCAAGCACGCTTAACTTCGAAGTTGTGATGGGATCCGGTGCTTTAGTGCTGGTATGATCGCATCCGACATGCAACTATCTATTTGTTCCTTATGCTTGCCCTACTACTACTACTACTACTACTACTACTAGTCGTTGGGTGTCAAGCGCGGTGGAAAAAGTCACACAGTAATCGTCAAAAATAAGAAAATGAGGTCATATAGATCACGGTCCCGCGTCATCCTTGTCACGTGGCGCAAAAATATATTTAAAAAGGGGAATGCAACACGAGGACTTCCCAGGAGGTCACCCATCCTAGTACTACTCTCGCCCAAGCACGCTTAACTTCGAAGTTCTGATGGGATCCGGTGCTTTAGTGCTGGTATGATCGCATCCGACATGCAACTATCTATTTGTTCCTTATGCTTGCCCCTACTACTACTACCACTACTACTACTACTACTACTACTACTACTAGTCGTTGGGTGTCAAGCGCGGTGGGAAAAGTCACACAGTAATCGTCAAAAATAAGAAAATGAGGTCATATAGATCACGGTCCCGCGTCATCCTTGTCACGTGGCGCAAAAATATATTTAAAAAGGGGAATGCAACACGAGGACTTCCCAGGAGGTCACCCATCCTAGTACTACTCTCGCCCAAGCACGCTTAACTTCGAAGTTCTGATGGGATATGGTGCTTTAGTGCTGGTATGATCGCATCCGACATGCAACTATCTATTTGTTCCTTATGCTTGCCCCTACTACTACTACTAGTACTAGTCGTTGGGTGTCAAGCGCGGTGGGAAAAGTCACACAGTAATCGTCAAAAATAAGAAAATGAGGTCATATAGATCACGCTCCCTCGTCATCCTTGTCACGTGGCGCAAAAATATATTTAAAAAGGGGAATGCAACACGAGGACTTCCCAGGAGGTCACCCATCCTAGTACTACTCTCGCCCAAGCACGCTTAACTTCGGAGTTCTGATGGGATCCGGTGCTTTAGTGCTGGTATGATCGCATCCGACATGCAACTATCTATTTGTTCCTTATGCTTGCCCCTACTACTACTACTACTACTACTACTACTACTACTACTACTACTACTACTACTACTAGTCGTTGGGTGTCAAGCGCGGTGGGAAAAGTCACACAGTAATCGTCAAAAATAAGAAAATGAGGTCATATAGATCACGGTCCCGCGTCATCCTTGTCACGTGGCGCAAAAATATATTTAAAAAGGGGAATGCAACACGAGAAATTCCCAGGAGGTCACCCATCCTAGTACTACTCTCGCCCAAGCGCGCTTAACTTCGGAGTTCTGATGGGATCCGGTGCTTTAGTGCTGGTATGATCGCATCCGACATGCAACTATCTATTTGTTCCTTATGCTTGCCCCTACTACTACTACTACTACTACTACTACTACTACTACTACTACTAGTCGTTGGGTGTCAAGCGCGGTGGGAAAAGTCACACAGTAATCGTCAAAAATAAGAAAATGAGGTCATATAGATCACGGTCCCGCGTCATCCTTGTCACGTGGCGCAAAAATATATTTAAAAAGGGGAATGCAACACGAGGACTTCCCAGGAGGTCACCCATCCTAGTACTACTCTCGCCCAAGCGCGCTTAACTTCGGAGTTCTGATGGGATCCGGTGCTTTAGTGCTGGTATGATCGCATCCGACTTGCAACTATCTATTTGTTCCTTATGCTTGCCCCTAATACTACTACTACTACTACTACTACTACTAGTCGTTGGGTGTCAAGCGCGGTGGGAAAAGTCACACAGTAATCGTCAAAAATAAGAAAATGAGGTCATATAGATCACGCTCCCGCGTCATCCTTGTCACGTGGCGCAAAAATATATTTAAAAAGGGGAATGCAACACGAGGACTTCCCAGGAGGTCACCCATCCTAGTACTACTATCGCCCAAGCACGCTTAACTTTGGAGTTCTGATGGGATCCGATGCTTTAGTGCTGGTATGATCGCATCCGACATGCAACTATCTATTTGTTCCTTATGCTTGCCCCTACTACTACTACTACTACTACTACTACTACTACTACTAGTCGTTGGGTGTCAAGCGCGGTGGGAAAAGTCACACAGTAATCGTCCAAAATAAGAAAATGAGGTTATATAGATCACGCTCCCGCGTCATCCTTGTCACGTGGCGCAAAAATATATTTAAAAAGGGGAATGCAACACGAGGACTTCCCAGGAGGTCACCCATCCTAGTACTACTCTCGCCCAAGCACGCTTAACTTCGGAGTTCTGATGGGATCCGGGGCTTTAGTGCTGGTATGATCGCATCCGACATGCAACTATCTATTTGTTCCTTATGCTTGCCACTACTACTACTACTACTACTACTACTAGTCGTTGGGTGTCAAGCGCGGTGGGAAAACTCACACAGTAATCGTCAAAAATAAGAAAATGAGGTCATATAGATCACGCTCCCACGTCATCCTTGTCACGTGGCGCAAAAATATATTTAAAAAGGGGAATGCAACACGAGGACTTCCCAGGAGGTCACCCATCCTAGTACTACTCTCGCCCAAGCACGCTTAACTTCAGAGTTCTGATGGGATCCGGTGCTTTAGTGCTGGTATGATCGCATCCGACATGCAACTATCTATTTGTTCCTTATGCTTGCCCCTACTACTACTACTACTACTAGTACTACTACTACTAGTCGTTGGGTGTCAAGCGCGGTGGGAAAAGTCACACAGTAATCGTCAAAAATAAGAAAATGAGGTCATATAGATCACGCTCCCGCGTCATCCTTGTCACGTGGCGCAAAAATATATTTAAAAAGGGGAATGCAACACGAGGACTTCCCAGGAGGTCACCCATCCTAGTACTACTCTCGCCCAAGCACGCTTAACTTCGGAGTTGTGATGGGATCCGGTGCTTTAGTGCTGGTATGATCGCATCCGACATGCAACTATCTATTTGTTCCTTATGCTTGCCCCTACTACTACTACTACTACTACTACTACTACTACTACTACTACTACTAGTCGTTGGGTGTCAAGCGCGGTGGGAAAAGTCACACAGTAATCGTCAAAAATAAGAAAATGAGGTCATATAGATCACGTTCCCGCGTCATCCTTGTCACGTGGCGCAAAAATATATTTAAAAAGGGGAATGCAACACGAGGACTTCCCAGGAGGTCACCCATCCTAGTACTACTCTCGCCCAAGCACGCTTAACTTCGGAGTTGTGATGGGATCCGGTGCTTTAGTGCTGGTATGATCGCATCCGACATGCAACTATCTATTTGTTCCTTATGCTTGCCCCTACTACTAATACTACTACTACTACTACTACTACTACTACTACTAGTCGTTGGGTGTCAAGCGCGGTGGGAAAAGTCACACAGTAATCGTCAAAAATAAGAAAATGAGGTCATATAGATCACGTTCCCGCGTCATCCTTGTCACGTGGCGCAAAAATATATTTAAAAAGGGGAATGCAACACGAGGACTTCCCAGGAGGTCACCCATCCTAGTACTACTCTCGCCCAAGCACGCTTAACTTCGGAGTTCTGATGGGATCCGGTGCTTTAGTGCTGGTATGATCGCATCCGACATGCAACTATCTATTTGTTCCTTATGCTTGCCCCTACTACTACTACTACTACTACTACTACTAGTCGTTGGGTGTCAAGCGCGGTGGGAAAACTCACACAGTAATCGTCAAAAATAAAAAAATGAGGTCATATAGATCACGCTCCCACGTCATCCTTGTCACGTGGCGCAAAAATATATTTAAAAAGGGGAATGCAACACGAGGACTTCCCAGGAGGTCACCCATCCTAGTACTACTCTCGCCCAAGCACGCTTAACTTCAGAGTTCTGATGGGATCCGGTGCTTTAGTGCTGGTATGATCGCATCCGACATGCAACTATCTATTTGTTCCTTATGCTTGCCCCTACTACTACTACTACTACTAGTACTACTACTACTAGTCGTTGGGTGTCAAGCGCGGTGGGAAAAGTCACACAGTAATCGTCAAAAATAAGAAAATGAGGTCATATAGATCACGCTCCCGCGTCATCCTTGTCACGTGGCGCAAAAATATATTTAAAAAGGGGAATGCAACACGAGGACTTCCCAGGAGGTCACCCATCCTAGTACTACTCTCGCCCAAGCACGCTTAACTTCGGAGTTGTGATGGGATCCGGTGCTTTAGTGCTGGTATGATCGCATCCGACATGCAACTATCTATTTGTTCCTTGTGCTTGCCCCTACTACTACTACTACTACTACTACTACTACTACTAGTCGTTGGGTGTCAAGCGCGGTGGGAAAAGTCACGCAGTAATCGTCAAAAATAAGAAAATGAGGTCATATAGATCACGTTCCCGCGTCATCCTTGTCACGTGGCGCAAAAATATATTTAAAAAGGGGAATGCAACACGAGGACTTCCCAGGAGGTCACCCATCCTAGTACTACTCTCGCCCAAGCACGCTTAACTTCGGAGTTCTGATGGGATCCGGTGCTTTAGTGCTGGTATGATCGCATCCGACATGCAACTATCTATTTGTTCCTTATGCTTGCCCCTACTACTACTACTACTACTACTACTACTACTACTACTACTACTACTACTACTACTACTACTACTACTACTACTACTACTACTACTACTACTACTACTACTCGTTGGGTGTCAAGCGCGGTGGGAAAAGTCACACAGTAATCGTCAAAAATAAGAAAATGAGGTCATATAGATCACGGTCCCGCGTCATCCTTGTCACGTGGCGCAAAAATATATTTAAAAAGGGAATGCAACAGGAGGACTTCCCAGGAGGTCACCCATCCTAGTACTACTCTCGCCCAAGCACGCATAACTTCGGAGTTCTGATGGGATATGGTGCTTTAGTGCTCGTATGATCGCATCCGACATGCAACTATCTATTTGTTCCTTATGCTTGCCCCTACTACTACTACTACTACTACTAGTCGTTGGGTGTCAAGCGCGGTGGGAAAAGTCACACAGTAATCGTCAAAAATAAGAAAATGAGGTCATATAGATCACGCTCCCGCGTCATCCTTGTCACGTGGCGCAAAAATATATTTAAAAAGGGGAATGCAACACGAGGACTTCCCAGGAGGTCACCCATCCTAGTACTACTCTCGCCCAAGCACGCTTAACTTCAGAGTTCTGATGGGATCCGGTGCTTTAGTGCTGGTATGATCGCATCCGACATGCAACTATCTATTTGTTCCTTATGCTTGCCCCTACTACTACTACTACTACTACTAGTACTACTACTACTAGTCGTTGGGTGTCAAGCGCGGTGGGAAAAGTCACACAGTAATCGTCAAAAATAAGAAAATGAGGTCATATAGATCACGCTCCCGCGTCATCCTTGTCACGTGGCGCAAAAATATATTTAAAAAGGGGAATGCAACACGAGGACTTCCCAGGAGGTCACCCATCCTAGTACTACTCTCGCCCAAGCATGCTTAACTTCGGAGTTGTGATGGGATCCGGTGCTTTAGTGCTGGTATGATCGCATCCGACATGCAACTATCTATTTGTTCCTTATGCTTGCCCCTACTACTACTACTACTACTACTACTACTACTAGTCGTTGGGTGTCAAGCGCGGTGGGAAAAGTCACACAGTAATCGTCAAAAATAAGAAAATGAGGTCATATAGATCACGTTCCCGCGTCATCCTTGTCACGTGGCGCAAAAATATATTTAAAAAGGGGAATGCAACACGAGGACTTCCCAGGAGGTCACCCATCCTAGTACTACTCTCGCCCAAGCACGCTTAACTTCGGAGTTCTGATGGGATCCGGTGCTTTAGTGCTGGTATGATCGCATCCGACATGCAACTATCTATTTGTTCCTTATGCTTGCCCCTACTACTACTACTACTACTACTACTACTACTACTACTCGTTGGGTGTCAAGCGCGGTGGGAAAAGTCACACAGTAATCGTCAAAAATAAGAAAATGAGGTCATATAGATCACGGTCCCGCGTCATCCTTGTCACGTGGCGCAAAAATATATTTAAAAAGGGAATGCAACAGAAGGACTTCCCAGGAGGTCACCCATCCTAGTACTACTCTCGCCCAAGCACGCATAACTTCGGAGTTCTGATGGGATATGGTGCTTTAGTGCTCGTATGATCGCATCCGACATGCAACTATCTATTTGTTCCTTATGCTTGCCCCTACTACTACTACTACTAGTACTACTAGTCGTTGGGTGTCAAGCGCGGTGGGAAAAGTCACACAGTAATCGTCAAAAATAAGAAAATGAGGTCATATAGATCACGCTCCCGCGTCATCCTTGTCACGTGGCGCAAAAATATATTTAAGAAGGGGAATGCAACACGAGGACTTCCCAGGAGGTCACCCATCCTAGTACTACTCTCGCCCAAGCACGCTTAACTTCGGAGTTCTGATGGGATCCGGTGCTTTAGTGTTGGTATGATCGCATCCGACATGCAACTATCTATTTGTTCCTTATGCTTACCCCTACTACTACTACTACTACTACTACTACTACTACTACTAGTCGTTGGGTGTCAAGCGCGGTGGGAAAAGTCACACAGTAATCGTCAAAAATAAGAAAATGAGGTCATATAGATCACGGTCCCGCGTCATCCTTGTCACGTGGCGCAAAAATATATTTAAAAAGGGGAATGCAACACGAGGACTTCCCAGGAGGTCACCCATCCTAGTACTACTCTCGCCCAAGCGCGCTTAACTTCGGAGTTCTGATGGGATCCGGTGCTTTAGTGCTGGTATGATCGCATCCGACATGCAACTATCTATTTGTTCCATATGCTTGCCCCTAATACTACTACTACTACTACTACTACTACTACTAGTCGTTGGGTCTCAAGCGCGGTGGGAAAAGTCACACAGTAATCGTCAAAAATAAGAAAATGAGGTCATATAGATCACGCTCCCGCGTCATCCTTGTCACGTGGCGCAAAAATATATTTAAAAAGGGGAATGCAACACGAAGACTTCCCAGGAGGTCACCCATCCTAGTACTACTATCGCCCAAGCACGCTTAACTTCGGAGTTCTGATGGGATCCGGTGCTTTAGTGCTGGTATGATCGCATCCGACATGCAACTATCTATTTGTTCCTTATGCTTGCCCCTACTACTACTACTACTACTACTACTACTACTAGTACTAGTCGTTGGGTGTCAAGCGCGGTGGGAAAAGTCACACAGTAATCGTCAAAAATAAGAAAATGAGGTCATATAGATCACGCTCCCGCGTCATCCTTGTCACGTGGCGCAAAAATATATTTAAAAAGGGGAATGCAACACGAGGACTTCCCAGGAGGTCACCCATCCTAGTACTACTCTCGCCCAAGCACGCTTAACTTCGGAGTTCTGATGGGATCCGGTGCTTTAGTGCTCGTATGATCGCATCCGACATGCAACTATCTATTTGTTCCTTATGCTTGCCCCTACTACTACTACTACTACTAGTCGTTGGGTGTCAAGCGCGGTGGGAAAAGTCACACAGTAATCGTCAAAAATAAGAAAATGAGGTCATATAGATCACGCTCCCGCGTCATCCTTGTCACGTGGCGCAAAAATATATTTAAAAAGGGGAATGCAACACAAGGACTTCCCAGGAGGTCACCCATCCTAGTACTACTCTCGCCCAAGCACGCTTAACTTCGGAGTTCTGATGGGATCCGGTGCTTTAGTGCTGGTATGATCGCATCCGACATGCAACTATCTATTTGTTCCTTATGCTTGCCCCTACTACTACTACTACTACTACTACTAGTCGTTGGGTGTCAAGCGCGGTGGGAAAAGTCACACAGTAATCGTCAAAAATAAGAAAATGAGGTCATATAGATCACGCTCCCGCGTCATCCTTGTCACGTGGCGCAAAAATATATTTAAAAAGGAGAATGCAACACGAGGACTTCCCAGGAGGTCACCCATCCTAGTACTACTCTCGCCCAAGCACGCTTAACTTCAGAGTTCTGATGGGATCCGGTGCTTTAGTGCTGGTATGATCGCATCCGACATGCAACTATTTATTTGTTCCTTATGCTTGCCCCTACTACTACTACTACTAGTACTACTACTACTAGTCGTTGGGTGTCCAGCGCGGTGGGAAAAGCCACACAGTAATCGTCAAAAATAAGAAAATGAGGTCATATAAATCACGCTCCCGCGTCATCCTTGTCATGTGGCGCAAAAATATATTTAAAAAGGGGAATGCAACACGAGGACTTCCCAGGAGGTCACCCATCCTAGTACTACTCTCGCCCAAGCACGCTTAACTTCGGAGTTGTGATGGGATCCGGTGCTTTAGTGCTGGTATGATCGCATCCGACATGCAACTATCTATTTGTTCCTTATGCTTGCCCCTACTACTACTACTACTACTAGTCGTTGGGTGTCAAGCGCGGTGGGAAAAGTCACACAGTAATCGTCAAAAATAAGAAAATGAGGTCATATAGATCACGGTCCCGCGTCATCCTTGTCACGTGGCGCAAAAATATATTTAAAAAGCGGAATGCAACACGAGGACTTCCCAGGAGGTCACCCATCCTAGTACTACTCTCGCCCAAGCACGCTTAACTTCGGAGTTCTGATGGGATCCGGTGCTTTAGTGCTGGTATGATCGCATCCGACATGCAACTATCTATTTGTTCCTTATGCTTTCCCCTACTACTACTACTACTACTCGTTGGGTGTCAAGCGCGGTGGGAAAAGTCACACAATAATCGTCAAAAATAAGAAAATGAGGTCATATAGATCACGGTCCCGCGTCATCCTTGTCACGTGGCGCAAAAATATATTTAAAAAGGGAATGCAACAGAAGGACTTCCCAGGAGGTCACCCATCCTAGTACTACTCTCGCCCAAGCACGCATAACTTCGGAGTTCTGATGGGATATGGTGCTTTAGTGCTCGTATGATCGCATCCGACATGCAACTATCTATTTGTTCCTTATGCTTGCCCCTACTACTACTACTACTACTACTACTACTAGTCGTTGGGTGTCAAGCGCGGTGGGAAAAGTCACACAGTAATCGTCAAAAATAAGAAAATGAGGTCATATAGATCACGCTCCCGCGTCATCCTTGTCACGTGGCGCAAAAATATATTTAAAAAGGGGAATGCAACACGAGGACTTCCCAGGAGGTCACCCATCCTAGTACTACTCTCGCCCAAGCATGCTTAACTTCGGAGTTCTGATGGGATCCGGTGCTTTAGTGTTGGTATGATCGCATCCGACATGCAACTATCTATTTGTTCCTTATGCTTACCCCTACTACTACTACTACTACTACTACTACTACTACTACTACTACTACTAGTCGTTGGGTGTCAAGCGCGGTGGGAAAAGTCACACAGTAATCGTCAAAAATAAGAAAATGAGGTCATATAGATCACGGTCCCGCGTCATCCTTGTCACGTGGCGCAAAAATATATTTAAAAAGGGGAATGCAACACGAGGACTTTCCAGGAGGTCACCCATCCTAGTACTACTCTCGCCCAAGCGCGCTTAACTTCGGAGTTCTGATGGGATCCGGTGCTTTAGTGCTGGTATGATCGCATCCGACATGCAACTATCTATTTGTTCCTTATGCTTGCCCCTAATACTACTACTACTACTACTACTACTACTAGTCGTTGGGTGTCAAGCGCGGTGGGAAAAGTCACACAGTAATCGTCAAAAATAAGAAAATGAGGTCATATAGATCACGCTCCCGCGTCATCCTTGTCACGTGGCGCAAAAATATATTTAAAAAGGGGAATGCAACACGAGGACTTCCCAGGAGGTCACCCATCCTAGTACTACTATCGCCCAAGCACGCTTAACTTCGGAGTTCTGATGGGATCCGGTGCTTTAGTGCTGGTATGATCGCATCCGACATGCAACTATCTATTTGTTCCTTATGCTTGCCCCTACTACTACTACTACTACTACTACTACTACTACTACTACTACTACTACTAGTACTAGTCGTTGGGTGTCAAGCGCGGTGGGAAAAGTCACACAGTAATCGTCAAAAATAAGAAAATGAGGTCATATAGATCACGCTCCCGCGTCATCCTTGTCACGTGGCGCAAAAATATATTTAAAAAGGGGAATGCAACACGAGGACTTCCCAGGAGGTCACCCATCCTAGTACTACTCTCGCCCAAGCACGCTTAACTTCGGAGTTCTGATGGGATCCGGTGCTTTAGTGCTGGTATGATCGCATCCGACATGCAACTATCTATTTGTTCCTTATGCTTG
Organism: Hordeum vulgare subsp. vulgare; assembly: GCF_904849725.1. Lineage (NCBI taxonomy): Eukaryota > Viridiplantae > Streptophyta > Magnoliopsida > Poales > Poaceae > Hordeum > Hordeum vulgare. Next base: position 577,271,262 of record NC_058519.1, on the reverse strand, counting down.
CCCCTACTACTACTACTACTACTAGTCGTTGGGTGTCAAGCGCGGTGGGAAAAGTCACACAGTAATCGTCAAAAATAAGAAAATGAGGTCATATAGATCACGCTCCCGCGTCATCCTTGTCACGTGGCGCAAAAATATATTTAAAAAGGGGAATGCAACACAAGGACTTCCCAGGAGGTCACCCATCCTAGTACTACTCTCGCCCAAGCACGCTTAACTTCGGAGTTCTGATGGGATCCGGTGCTTTAGTGCTGGTATGATCGCATCCGACATGCAACTATCTATTTGTTCCTTATGCTTGCCCCTACTACTACTACTACTACTACTAGTCGTTGGGTGTCAAGCGCGGTGGGAAAAGTCACACAGTAATCGTCAAAAATAAGAAAATGAGGTCATATAGATCACGCTCCCGCGTCATCCTTGTCACGTGGCGCAAAAATATATTTAAAAAGGGGAATGCAACATGAGGACTTCCCAGGAGGTCACCCATCCTAGTACTACTCTCGCCCAAGCACGCTTAACTTCGGAGTTCTGATGGGATCCGGTGCTTTAGTGCTGGTATGATCGCATCCAACATGCAACTATCTATTTGTTCCTTATGCTTGCCCCTACTACTACTACTACTAGTGGTTGGGTGTCAAGCGCGGTGGGAAAAGTCACACAGTAATCGTCAAAAATAAGAAAATGAGGTCATATAGATCACGGTCCCGCGTCATCCTTGTCACGTGGCGCAAAAATATATTTAAAAAGGGGAATGCAACACGAGGACTTCCCAGGAGGTCACCCATTCTAGTACTACTCTCGCCCAAGCACGCTTAACTTCGGAGTTCTGTTGGGATCCGGTGCTTTAGTGCTGGTATGATCGCATCCGACATGCAACTATCTATTTGTTCCTTATGCTTGCCCTCCTCCTACTACTACTACTACTACTACTACTACTACTAGTCGTTGGGTGTCAAGCGCGGTGGGAAAAGACACACAGTAATCGTCAAAAATTAGAAAATGAGGTCATATAGATCACGCTCCCGCGTCATCCTTGTCACGTGGCGCAAAAATATATTTAAAAAGGGGAATGCAACACAAGGACTTCCCACGAGGTCACCCATCCTAGTACTACTCTCGCCCAAGCACGCTTAACTTCGGAGTTCTCATGGGATCCGGTGCTTTAGTGCTGGTATGATCGCATCCGACATGCAACTATCTATTTGTTCCTTATGCTTTGCCCCTACTACTACTACTACTACTACTACTACTACTACTAGTCGTTGGGTGTCAAGCGCGGTGGGAAAGTCACACAGTAATCGTCAAAAATAAGAAAATGAGGTCATATAGATCACGCTCCCGCGTCATCCTTGTCACGTGGCGCAAAAATATATTTAAAAAGGGGAATGCAACACGAGGACTTCCCAGGAGGTCACCCATCCTAGTACTACTCTCGCCCAAGCACGCTTAACTTCGGAGTTCTGATGGGATCCGGTGCTTTAGTGCTGGTATGATCGCATCCGACATGCAACTATCTATTTGTTCCTTATGCTTGCCCCTACTACTACTACTACTACTAGTGGTTGGGTGTCAAGCGCGGTGGGAAAAGTCACACAGTAATCGTCAAAAATAAGAAAATGAGGTCATATAGATCACGGTCCCGCGTCATCCTTGTCACATGGCGCAAAAATATATTTAAAAAGGGGAATGCAACACGAGGACTTCCCAGGAGGTCACCCATCCTAGTACTACTCTCGCCCAAGCACGCTTAACTTCGAAGTTCTGACGGGATCCGGTGCTTTAGTGCTGGTATGATCGCATCCGACATGCAACTATCTATTTGTTCCTTATGCTTGCCCCAACTACTACTACTACTACTACTACTACTACTAGTCGTTGGGTGTCAAGCGCGGTGGGAAAAGTCACACAGTAATCGTCAAAAATAAGAAAATGAGGTCATATAGATCACGGTCCCGCGTCATCCTTGTCACGTGGCGCAAAAATATATTTAAGAAGGGGAATGCAACACGAGGACTTCCCAGGAGGACACCCATCCTAGTACTACTCTCGCCCAAGCACGCTTAACTTCGGAGTTCTGATGGGATCCGATGCTTTAGTGCTGGTATGATCGCATCCGACATGCAACTATCTATTTGTTCCTTATGCTTGCCCCTACTACTACTACTACTACTACTACTACTACTACTACTACTACTACTACTACTACTACTACTACTACTACTAGTCGTTGGGTGTCAAGCGCGGTGGGAAAAGTCACACAGTAATCGTCAAAAATAAGAAAATGAGGTCATATAGATCACGGTCCCGCGTCATCCTTGTCACGTGGCGCAAAAATATATTTAAAAAGGGGAATGCAACACGAGGACTTCCGAGGAGGTCACCCATCCTAGTACTACTCTCGCCCAAGCACGCTTAACTTCGAAGTTCTGATGGGATATGGTGCTTTAGTGCTGGTATGATCGCATCCGACATGCAACTATCTATTTGTTCCTTATGCTTGCCCCTACTACTACTACTACTACTAGTCGTTGGGTGTCAAGCGCGGTGGGAAAAGTCACACAGTAATCGTCAAAAATAAGAAAATGAGGTCATATAGATCACGCTCCCTCGTCATCCTTGTCACGTGGCGCAAAAATATATTTAAAAAGGGGAATGCAACACAAGGACTTCCCAGGAGGTCACCCATCCTAGTACTACTCTCGCCCAAGCACGCTTAGCTTCGGAGTTCTGATGGGATCCGGTGCTTTAGTGCTGGTATGATCGCATCCGACATGCAACTATCTATTTGTTCCTTATGCTTGCCCCTACTACTACTACTACTACTACTACTACTAGTCGTTGGGTGTCAAGCGCGGTGGGAAAAGTCACACAGTAATCGTCAAAAATAAGAAAATGAGGTCATATAGATCACGCTCCCGCGTCATCCTTGTCACGTGGCGCAAAAATATATTTAAAAAGGGGAATGCAACATGAGGACTTCCCAGGAGGTCACCCATCCTAGTACTACTCTCGCCCAAGCACGCTTAACTTCGGAGTTCTGATGGGATCCGGTGCTTTAGTGCTGGTATGATCGCATCCGACATGCAACTATCTATTTGTTCCTTATGCTTGCCCCTACTACTACTACTACTAGTGGTTGGGTGTCAAGCGCGGTGGGAAAAGTCACACAGTAATCGTCAAAAATAAGAAAATGAGGTCATATAGATCACGGTCCCGCGTCATCCTTGTCACGTGGCGCAAAAATATATTTAAAAAGGGGAATGCAACACGAGGACTTCCCAGGAGGTCACCCATTCTAGTACTACTCTCGCCCAAGCACGCTTAACTTCGGAGTTCTGTTGGGATCCGGTGCTTTAGTGCTGGTATGATCGCATCCGACATGCAACTATCTATTTGTTCCTTATGCTTGCCCTCCTCCTACTACTACTACTACTACTACTACTACTACTAGTCGTTGGGTGTCAAGCGCGGTGGGAAAAGACACACAGTAATCGTCAAAAATTAGAAAATGAGGTCATATAGATCACGCTCCCGCGTCATCCTTGTCACGTGGCGCAAAAATATATTTAAAAAGGGGAATGCAACACAAGGACTTCCCACGAGGTCACCCATCCTAGTACTACTCTCGCCCAAGCACGCTTAACTTCGGAGTTCTCATGGGATCCGGTGCTTTAGTGCTGGTATGATCGCATCCGACATGCAACTATCTATTTGTTCCTTATGCTTTGCCCCTACTACTACTACTACTACTACTACTACTACTACTAGTCGTTGGGTGTCAAGCGCGGTGGGAAAGTCACACAGTAATCGTCAAAAATAAGAAAATGAGGTCATATAGATCACGCTCCCGCGTCATCCTTGTCACGTGGCGCAAAAATATATTTAAAAAGGGGAATGCAACACGAGGACTTCCCAGGAGGTCACCCATCCTAGTACTACTCTCGCCCAAGCACGCTTAACTTCGGAGTTCTGATGGGATCCGGTGCTTTAGTGCTGGTATGATCGCATCCGACATGCAACTATCTATTTGTTCCTTATGCTTGCCCCTACTACTACTACTACTACTAGTGGTTGGGTGTCAAGCGCGGTGGGAAAAGTCACACAGTAATCGTCAAAAATAAGAAAATGAGGTCATATAGATCACGGTCCCGCGTCATCCTTGTCACATGGCGCAAAAATATATTTAAAAAGGGGAATGCAACACGAGGACTTCCCAGGAGGTCACCCATCCTAGTACTACTCTCGCCCAAGCACGCTTAACTTCGAAGTTCTGACGGGATCCGGTGCTTTAGTGCTGGTATGATCGCATCCGACATGCAACTATCTATTTGTTCCTTATGCTTGCCCCAACTACTACTACTACTACTACTACTACTACTAGTCGTTGGGTGTCAAGCGCGGTGGGAAAAGTCACACAGTAATCGTCAAAAATAAGAAAATGAGGTCATATAGATCACGGTCCCGCGTCATCCTTGTCACGTGGCGCAAAAATATATTTAAGAAGGGGAATGCAACACGAGGACTTCCCAGGAGGACACCCATCCTAGTACTACTCTCGCCCAAGCACGCTTAACTTCGGAGTTCTGATGGGATCCGATGCTTTAGTGCTGGTATGATCGCATCCGACATGCAACTATCTATTTGTTCCTTATGCTTGCCCCTACTACTACTACTACTACTACTACTACTACTACTACTACTACTACTACTACTACTACTACTACTACTAGTCGTTGGGTGTCAAGCGCGGTGGGAAAAGTCACACAGTAATCGTCAAAAATAAGAAAATGAGGTCATATAGATCACGGTCCCGCGTCATCCTTGTCACGTGGCGCAAAAATATATTTAAAAAGGGGAATGCAACACGAGGACTTCCGAGGAGGTCACCCATCCTAGTACTACTCTCGCCCAAGCACGCTTAACTTCGAAGTTCTGATGGGATATGGTGCTTTAGTGCTGGTATGATCGCATCCGACATGCAACTATCTATTTGTTCCTTATGCTTGCCCCTACTACTACTACTACTACTAGTCGTTGGGTGTCAAGCGCGGTGGGAAAAGTCACACAGTAATCGTCAAAAATAAGAAAATGAGGTCATATAGATCACGCTCCCTCGTCATCCTTGTCACGTGGCGCAAAAATATATTTAAAAAGGGGAATGCAACACAAGGACTTCCCAGGAGGTCACCCATCCTAGTACTACTCTCGCCCAAGCACGCTTAGCTTCGGAGTTCTGATGGGATCCGGTGCTTTAGTGCTGGTATGATCGCATCCGACATGCAACTATCTATTTGTTCCTTATGCTTGCCCCTACTACTACTACTACTACTACTACTACTAGTCGTTGGGTGTCAAGCGCGGTGGGAAAAGTCACACAGTAATCGTCAAAAATAAGAAAATGAGGTCATATAGATCACGCTCCCGCGTCATCCTTGTCACGTGGCGCAAAAATATATTTAAAAAGGGGAATGCAACATGAGGACTTCCCAGGAGGTCACCCATCCTAGTACTACTCTCGCCCAAGCACGCTTAACTTCGGAGTTCTGATGGGATCCGGTGCTTTAGTGCTGGTATGATCGCATCCGACATGCAACTATCTATTTGTTCCTTATGCTTGCCCCTACTACTACTACTACTAGTGGTTGGGTGTCAAGCGCGGTGGGAAAAGTCACACAGTAATCGTCAAAAATAAGAAAATGAGGTCATATAGATCACGGTCCCGCGTCATCCTTGTCACGTGGCGCAAAAATATATTTAAAAAGGGGAATGCAACACGAGGACTTCCCAGGAGGTCACCCATTCTAGTACTACTCTCGCCCAAGCACGCTTAACTTCGGAGTTCTGATGGGATCCGGTGCTTTAGTGCTGGTATGATCGCATCCGACATGCAACTATCTATTTGTTCCTTATGCTTGCCCTCCTACTACTACTACTACTACTACAACTACTAGTCGTTGGGTGTCAAGCGCGGTGGGAAAAGTCACACAGTAATCGTCAAAAATTAGAAAATGAGGTCATATAGATCACGCTCCCGCGTCATCCTTGTCACGTGGCGCAAAAATATATTTAAAAAGGGGAATGCAACACAAGGACTTCCCACGAGGTCACCCATCCTAGTACTACTCTCGCCCAAGCACGCTTAACTTCGGAGTTCTCATGGGATCCGGTGCTTTAGTGCTGGTATGATCGCATCCGACATGCAACTATCTATTTGTTCCTTATGCTTGCCCCTACTACTACTACTACTACTACTACTAGTCGTTGGGTGTCAAGCGCGGTGGGAAAGTCACACAATAATCGTCAAAAATAAGAAAATGAGGTCATATAGATCACGCTCCCGCGTCATCCTTGTCACGTGGCGCAAAAATATATTTAAAAAGGGGAATGCAACACGAGGACTTCCCAGGAGGTCACCCATCCTAGTACTACTCTCGCCCAAGCACGCTTAACTTCGGAGTTCTGATGGGATCCGGTGCTTTAGTGCTGGTATGATCGCATCCGACATGCAACTATCTATTTGTTCCTTATGCTTGCCCCTACTACTACTACTACTACTAGTGGTTGGGTGTCAAGCGCGGTGGGAAAAGTCACACAGTAATCGTCAAAAATAAGAAAATGAGGTCATATAGATCACGGTCCCGCGTCATCCTTGTCACGTGGCGCAAAAATATATTTAAAAAGGGGAATGCAACACGAGGACTTCCGAGGAGGTCACCCATCCTAGTACTACTCTCGCCCAAGCACGCTTAACTTCGAAGTTCTGACGGGATCCGGTGCTTTAGTGCTGGTATGATCGCATCCGACATGCAACTATCTATTTGTTCCTTATGCTTGCCCCTACTACTACTACTACTACTACTACTACTAGTCGTTGGGTGTCAAGCGCGGTGGGAAAAGTCACACAGTAATCGTCAAAAATAAGAAAATGAGGTCATATAGATCACGGTCCCGCGTCATCCTTGTCACGTGGCGCAAAAATATATTTAAGAAGGGGAATGCAACACGAGGACTTCCCAGGAGGACACCCATCCTAGTACTACTCTCGCCCAAGCACGCTTAACTTCGGAGTTCTGATGGGATCCGATGCTTTAGTGCTGGTATGATCGCATCCGACATGCAACTATCTATTTGTTCCTTATGCTTGCCCCTACTACTACTACTACTACTACTACTACTACTACTACTACTACTACTAGTCGTTGGGTGTCAAGCGCGGTGGGAAAAGTCACACAGTAATCGTCAAAAATAAGAAAATGAGGTCATATAGATCACGGTCCCGCGTCATCCTTGTCACGTGGCGCAAAAATATATTTAAAAAGGGGAATGCAACACGAGGACTTCCGAGGAGGTCACCCATCCTAGTACTACTCTCGCCCAAGCACGCTTAACTTCGAAGTTCTGATGGGATATGGTGCTTTAGTGCTGGTATGATCGCATCCGACATGCAACTATCTATTTGTTCCTTATGCTTGCCCCTACTACTACTACTACTACTAGTCGTTGGGTGTCAAGCGCGGTGGGAAAAGTCACACAGTAATCGTCAAAAATAAGAAAATGAGGTCATATAGATCACGCTCCCTCGTCATCCTTGTCACGTGGCGCAAAAATATATTTAAAAAGGGGAATGCAACACAAGGACTTCCCAGGAGGTCACCCATCCTAGTACTACTCTCGCCCAAGCACGCTTAACTTCGGAGTTCTGATGGGATCCGGTGCTTTAGTGCTGGTATGATCGCATCCGACATGCAACTATCTATTTGTTCCTTATGCTTGCCCCTACTACTACTACTACTACTACTACTACTACTAGTCGTTGGGTGTCAAGCGCGGTGGGAAAAGTCACACAGTAATCGTCAAAAATAAGAAAATGAGGTCATATAGATCACGCTCCCGCGTCATCCTTGTCACGTGGCGCAAAAATATATTTAAAAAGGGGAATGCAACATGAGGACTTCCCAGGAGGTCACCCATCCTAGTACTACTCTAGCCCAAGCACGCTTAACTTCGGAGTTCTGATGGGATCCGGTGCTTTAGTGCTGGTATGATCGCATCCGACATGCAACTATCTATTTGTTCCTTATGCTTGCCCCTACTACTACTACTACTAGTGGTTGGGTGTCAAGCGCGGTGGGAAAAGTCACACAGTAATCGTCAAAAATAAGAAAATGAGGTCATATAGATCACGGTCCCGCGTCATCCTTGTCACGTGGCGCAAAAATATATTTAAAAAGGGGAATGCAACACGAGGACTTCCCAGGAGGTCACCCATTCTAGTACTACTCTCGCCCAAGCACGCTTAACTTCGGAGTTCTGATGGGATCCGGTGCTTTAGTGCTGGTATGATCGCATCCGACATGCAACTATCTATTTGTTCCTTATGCTTGCCCTCCTACTACTACTACTACTACTACTACTACTACTACTAGTCGTTGGGTGTCAAGCGCGGTGGGAAAAGTCACACAGTAATCGTCAAAAATTAGAAAATGAGGTCATATAGATCACGCTCCCGCGTCATCCTTGTCACGTGGCGCAAAAATATATTTAAAAAGGGGAATGCAACACAAGGACTTCCCACGAGGTCACCCATCCTAGTACTACTCTCGCCCAAGCACGCTTAACTTCGGAGTTCTCATGGGATCCGGTGCTTTAGTGCTGGTATGATCGCATCCGACATGCAACTATCTATTTGTTCCTTATGCTTGCCCCTACTACTACTACTACTACTACTACTAGTCGTTGGGTGTCAAGCGCGGTGGGAAAGTCACACAGTAATCGTCAAAAATAAGAAAATGAGGTCATATAGATCACGCTCCCGCGTCATCCTTGTCACGTGGCGCAAAAATATATTTAAAAAGGGGAATGCAACACGAGGACTTCCCAAGAGGTCACCCATCCTAGTACTACTCTCGCCCAAGCATGCTTAACTTCGGAGTTCTGATGGGATCCGGTGCTTTAGTGCTGGTATGATCGCATCCGACATGCAACTATCTATTTGTTCCTTATGCTTGCCCCTACTACTACTACTACTACTAGTGGTTGGGTGTCAAGCGCGGTGGGAAAAGTCACACAGTAATCGTCAAAAATAAGAAAATGAGGTCATATAGATCACGGTCCCGCGTCATCCTTGTCACGTGGCGCAAAAATATATTTAAAAAGGGGAATGCAACACGAGGACTTCCCAGGAGGTCACCCATCCTAGTACTACTCTCGCCCAAGCACGCTTAACTTCGAAGTTCTGACGGGATCCGGTGCTTTAGTGCTGGTATGATCGCATCCGACATGCAACTATCTATTTGTTCCTTATGCTTGCCCCTACTACTACTACTACTACTACTACTACTACTACTAGTCGTTGGGTGTCAAGCGCGGTGGGAAAAGTCACACAGTAATCGTCAAAAATAAGAAAATGAGGTCATATAGATCACGGTCCCGCGTCATCCTTGTCACGTGGCGCAAAAATATATTTAAGAAGGGGAATGCAACACGAGGACTTCCCAGGAGGACACCCATCCTAGTACTACTCTCGCCCAAGCACGCTTAACTTCGGAGTTCTGATGGGATCCGATGCTTTAGTGCTGGTATGATCGCATCCGACATGCAACTATCTATTTGTTCCTTTTGCTTGCCCCTACTACTACTACTACTACTACTACTACTACTACTACTACTACTACTACTAGTCGTTGGGTGTCAAGCGCGGTGGGAAAAGTCACACAGTAATCGTCAAAAATAAGAAAATGAGGTCATATAGATCACGGTCCCGCGTCATCCTTGTCACGTGGCGCAAAAATATATTTAAAAAGGGGAATGCAACACGAGGACTTCCGAGGAGGTCACCCATCCTAGTACTACTCTCGCCCAAGCACGCTTAACTTCGAAGTTCTGATGGGATATGGTGCTTTAGTGCTGGTATGATCGCATCCGACATGCAACTATCTATTTGTTCCTTATGCTTGCCCCTACTACTACTACTACTACTAGTCGTTGGGTGTCAAGCGCGGTGGGAAAAGTCACACAGTAATCGTCAAAAATAAGAAAATGAGGTCATATAGATCACGCTCCCTCGTCATCCTTGTCACGTGGCGCAAAAATATATTTAAAAAGGGGAATGCAACACGAGGACTTCCCAGGAGGTCACCCATCCTAGTACTACTCTCGCCCAAGCACGCTTAACTTCGGAGTTCTGATGGGATCCGGTGCTTTAGTGCTGGTATGATCGCATCCGACATGCAACTATCTATTTGTTCCTTATGCTTGCCCCTACTACTACTACTACTACTACTACTACTACTACTACGACTACTACTACTACTAGTGGTTGGGTGTCAAGCGCGGTGGGAAAAGTCACACAGTAATCGTCAAAAATAAGAAAATGAGGTCATATAGATCACGGTCCCGCGTCATCCTTGTCACGTGGCGCAAAAATATATTTAAAAAGGGGAATGCAACACAAGGACTTCCCAGGAGGTCACCCATCCTAGTACTACTCTCGCCCAAGCACGCTTAACTTCGGAGTTCTCATGGGATCCGGTGCTTTAGTGCTGGTATGATCGCATCCGACATGCAACTATCTATTTGTTCCTTATGCTTGCCCCTACTACTACTACTACTACTAGTCGTTGGGTGTCAAGCGCGGTGGGAAAAGTCACACAGTAATCGTCAAAAAGAAGAAAATGAGGTCATATAGATCACGCTCCCGCGTCATCCTTGTCACGTGGCGCAAAAATATATTTAAAAAGGGGAATGCAACACGAGGACTTCCGAGGAGGTCACCCATCCTAGTACTACTCTCGCCCAAGCACGCTTAACTTCGGAGTTCTGATGGGATCCGGTGCTTTAGTGCTGGTATGATCGCATCCGACATGCAACTATCTATTTGTTCCTTATGCTTGCCCCTACTACTACTACTACTACTACTACTACTACTAGTTGTTGGGTGTCAAGCGCGGTGGGAAAAGTCACACAGTAATCGTCAAAAATAAGAAAATGAGGTCATATAGATCACGCTCCCGCGTCATCCTTGTCACGTGGCGCAAAAATATATTTAAAAAGGGGAATGCAACACAAGGACTTCCCAGGAGGTCACCCATCCTAGTACTACTCTCACCCAAGCACGCTTAACTTCGGAGTTCTGATGGGATCCGGTGCTTTAGTGCTGGTATGATCGCATCTGACATGCAACTATCTATTTGTTCCTTATGCTTGCCCCTACTACTACTACTACTACTAGTCGTTGGGTGTCAAGCGCGGTGGGAAAAGTCACACAGTAATCGTCAAAAATAAGAAAATGAGGACATATAGATCACGCTCCCGCGTCATCCTTGTCACGTGGCGCAAAAATATATTTAAAAAGGGGAATGCAACATGATGACTTCCCAGGAGGTCACCCATCCTAGTACTACTCTCGCCCAAGCACGCTTAACTTCGGAGTTCTGATGGGATCCGGTGCTTTAGTGCTGGTATGATCGCATCCGACATGCAACTATCTATTTGTTCCTTATGCTTGCCCCTACTACTACTACTAATAGTGGTTGGGTGTCAAGCGCGGTGGGAAAAGTCACACAGTAATCGTCAAAAATAAGAAAATGAGGTCATATAGATCACGGTCGCGCGTCATCCTTGTCACGTGGCGCAAAAATATATTTAAAAAGGGGAATGCAACACGAGGACTTCCCAGGAGGTCACCCATCCTAGTACTACTCTCGCCCCAAGCACGCTTAACTTCGGAGTTCTGATGGGATCCGGTGCTTTAGTGCTGGTATGATCGCATCCGACATGCAACTATCTATTTGTTCCTTATGCTTGCCCCTCCTCCTCCTACTACTACTACTACTACTACTACTACTACTAGTCGTTGGGTGTCAAGCGCGGTGGGAAAAGTCACACAGTAATCGTCAAAAATTAGAAAATGAGGTCATATAGATCACGCTCCCGCATCATCCTTGTCACGTGGCGCAAAAATATATTTAAAAAGGGGAATGCAACACGAGGACTTCCCAGGAGGTCACCCATCCTAGTACTACTCTCGCCCAAGCACGCTTAACTTCGGAGTTTTGATGGGATCCGGTGCTTTAGTGCTGGTATGATCGCATCCGACATGCAACTATCTATTTGTTCCTTATGCTTGCCCCTACTACTACTACTACTACTACTACTACTACTACTACTACTACTACTACTACTACGACTACTACTACTACTAGTGGTTGGGTGTCAAGCGCGGTGGGAAAAGTCACACAGTAATCGTCAAAAATAAGAAAATGAGGTCATATAGATCACGGTCCCGCGTCATCCTTGTCACGTGGCGCAAAAATATATTTAAAAAGGGGAATGCAACACAAGGACTTCCCAGGAGGTCACCCATCCTAGTACTACTCTCGCCCAAGCACGCTTAACTTCGGAGTTCTCATGGGATCCGGTGCTTTAGTGCTGGTATGATCGCATCCGACATGCAACTATCTATTTGTTCCTTATGCTTGCCCCTACTACTACTACTACTACTAGTGGTTGGGTGTCAAGCGCGGTGGGAAAAGTCACACAGTAATCGTCAAAAATAAGAAAATGAGGTCATATAGATCACGGTCCCGCGTCATCCTTGTCACGTGGCGCAAAAATATATTTAAAAAGGGGAATGCAACACGAGGACTTCCCAGGAGGTCACCCATCCTAGTACTACTCTCGCCCAAGCACGCTTAACTTCGGAGTTCTGATGGGATCCGGTGCTTTAGTGCTGGTATGATCGCATCCGACATGCAACTATCTATCTGTTCCTTATGCTTGCCCCTACTACTACTACTACTACTACTACTAGTTGTTGGGTGTCAAGCGCGGTGGGAAATGTCACACAGTAATCGTCAAAAATAAGAAAATGAGGTCATATAGATCACGCTCCCGCGTCATCCTTGTCACGTGGCGCAAAAATATATTTAAAAAGGGGAATGCAACACAAGGACTTCCCAGGAGGTCACCCATCCTAGTACTACTCTCACCCAAGCACGCTTAACTTCGGAGTTCTGATGGGATCCGGTGCTTTAGTGCTGGTATGATCGCATCCGACATGCAACTATCTATTTGTTCCTTATGCTTGCCCCTACTACTACTACTACTACTAGTCGTTGCGTGTCAAGCGCGGTGGGAAAAGTCACACAGTAATCGTCAAAAATAAGAAAATGAGGACATATAGATCACGCTCCCGCGTCATCCTTGTCACGTGGCGCAAAAATATATTTAAAAAGGGGAATGCAACATGAGGACTTCCCAAGAGGTCACCCATCCTAGTACTACTCTCGCCCAAGCACGCTTAACTTCGGAGTTCTAATGGGATCCGGTGCTTTAGTGCTGGTATGATCGCATCCGACATGCAACTATCTATTTGTTCCTTATGCTTGCCCCTACTACTACTACTACTACTAGTGGTTGGGTGTCAAGCGCGGTGGGAAAAGTCACACAGTAATCGTCAAAAATAAGAAAATGAGGTCATATAGATCACGGTCGCGCGTCATCCTTGTCACGTGGCGCAAAAATATATTTAAAAAGGGGAATGCAACACGGGGACTTCCCAGGAGGTCACCCATCCTAGTACTACTCTCGCCCCAAGCACGCTTAACTTCGGAGTTCTGATGGGATCCGGTGCTTTAGTGCTGGTATGATCGCATCCGACATGCAACTATCTATTTGTTCCTTATGCTTGCCCCTCCTACTACTACTACTACTACTACTACTACTACTACTACTAGTCGTTGGGTGTCAAGCGCGGTGGGAAAAGTCACACAGTAATCGTCAAAAAATAGAAAATGTGGTCATATAGATCACGCTCCCGCGTCATCCTTGTCACGTGGCGCAAAAATATATTTAAAAAGGGGAATGCAACACGAGGACTTCCCAGGAGGTCACCCATCCTAGTACTACTCTCGCCCAAGCACGCTTAACTTCGGAGTTCTGATGGGATCCGGTGCTTTAGTGCTCGTATGATCGCATCCGACATGCAACTATCTATTTGTTCCTTATGCTTGCCCCTACTACTACTACTACTAGTGGTTGGGTGTCAAGCGCGGTGGGAAAAGTCACACAGTAATCGTGAAAAATAAGAAAATGAGGTCATATAGATCACGGTCGCGCGTCATCCTTGTCACGTGGCGCAAAAATATATTTAAAAAGGGAATGCAACACGAGGACTTCCCAGGAGGTCACCCATCCTAGTACTACTCTCGCCCAAGCACGCTTAACTTCGGAGTTCTGATGGGATCCGGTGCTTTAGTGCTGGTATGATCGCATCCGACATGCAACTATCTATTTGTTCCTTATGCTTGCCCCTCCTACTACTACTACTACTACGACTACTACTAGTCGTTGGGTGTCAAGCGCGGTGGGAAAAGTCACACAGTAATCGTCAAAAATTAGAAAATGAGGTCATATAGATCACGCTCCCGCGTCATCCTTGTCACGTGGCGCAAAAATATATTTAAAAAGGGGAATGCAACACGAGGACTTCCCAGGAGGTCACCCATCCTAGTACTACTCTCGCCCAAGCACGCTTAACTTCGGAGTTCTGATGGGATCCGGTGCTTTAGTGCTGGTATGATCGCATCCGACATGCAACTATCTATTTGTTCCTTATGCTTGCCCCTACTACTACTACTACTACTACTACTACTACTACTACTACTACTACTACTACTACTAGTGGTTGGGTGTCAAGCGCGGTGGGAAAAGTCACACAGTAATCGTCAAAAATAAGAAAATGAGGTCATATAGATCACGGTCCCGCGTCATCCTTGTCACGTGGCGCAAAAATATATTTAAAAAGGGGAATGCAACACGAGGACTTCCCAGGAGGTCACCCATCCTAGTACTACTCTCGCCCAAGCACGCTTAACTTCGAAGTTCTGACGGGATCCGGTGCTTTAGTGCTGGTATGATCGCATCCGACATGCAACTATCTATTTGTTCCTTATGCTTGCCCCTACTACTACTACTACTACTACTACTACTACTAGTCGTTGGGTGTCAAGCGCGGTGGGAAAAGTCACACAGTAATCGTCAAAAATAAGAAAATGAGGTCATATAGATCACGGTCCCGCGTCATCCTTGTCACGTGGCGCAAAAATATATTTAAGAAGGGGAATGCAACACAAGGACTTCCCAGGAGGTCACCCATCCTAGTACTACTCTCGCCCAAGCACGCTTAACTTCGGAGTTCTGATGGGATCCGGTGCTTTAGTGCTGGTATGATCGCATCCGACATGCAACTATCTATTTGTTCCTTATGCCTGCCCCTACTACTACTACTACTACTACTACTACTACTACTAGTGGTTGGGTGTCAAGCGCGGTGGGAAAAGTCACACAGTAATCGTCAAAAATAAGAAAATGAGGTCATATAGATCACGGTCCCGCGTCATCCTTGTCACGTGGCGCAAAAATATATTTAAAAAGGGGAATGCAACACAAGGACTTCCCAGGAGGTCACCCATCCTAGTACTACTCTCGCCCAAGCACGCTTAACTTCGGAGTTCTCATGGGATCCGGTGCTTTAGTGCTGGTATGATCGCATCCGACATGCAACTATCTATTTGTTCCTTATGCATGCCCCTACTACTACTACTACTACTACTACTACTACTACTACTAGTCGTTGGGTGTCAAGCGCGGTGGGAAAAGTCACACAGTAATCGTCAAAAATAAGAAAATGAGGTCATATAGATCACGCTCCCGCGTCATCCTTGTCACGTGGCGCAAAAATATATTTAAAAAGGGGAATGCAACACAAGGACTTCCCAGGAGGTCACCCATCCTAGTACTACTCTCACCCAAGCACGCTTAACTTCGGAGTTCTGATGGGATCCGGTGCTTTAGTGCTGGTATGATCGCATCCGACATGCAACTATCTATTTGTTCCTTATGCTTGCCCCTACTACTACTACTACTAGTCGTTGGGTGTCAAGCGCGGTGGGAAAAGTCACACAGTAATCGTCAAAAATAAGAAAATGAGGACATATAGATCACGCTCCCGCGTCATCCTTGTCACGTGGCGCAAAAATATATTTAAAAAGGGGAATGCAACATGAGGACTTCCCACGAGGTCACCCATCCTAGTACTACTCTCGCCCAAGCACGCTTAACTTCAGAGTTCTGATGGGATCCGGTGCTTTAGTGCTGGTATGATCGCATCCGACATGCAACTATCTATTTGTTCCTTATGCTTGCCCCTACTACTACTACTACTAGTGGTTGGGTGTCAAGCGCGGTGGGAAAAGTCACACAGTAATCGTCAAAAATAAGAAAATGAGGTCATATAGATCACGGTCGCGCGTCATCCTTGTCACGTGGCGCAAAAATATATTTAAAAAGGGGAATGCAACACGAGGACTTCCCAGGAGGTCACCCATCCTAGTACTACTCTCGCCCCAAGCACGCTTAACTTCGGAGTTCTGATGGGATCCGGTGCTTTAGTGCTGGTATGATCGCATCCGACATGCAACTATCTATTTGTTCCTTATGCTTGCCCCTACTACTACTACTACCACTACTACTACTAGTCGTTGGGTTTCAAGCGCGGTGGGAAAAGTCACACAGTAATCGTCAAAAATAAGAAAATGAGGTCATATAGATCACGCTCCCGCGTCATCCTTGTCACGTGGCGCAAAAATATATTTAAAAAGGGGAATGCAACACGAGGACTTCCCAGGAGGTCACCCATCCTAGTACTACTCTCGCCCAAGCACGCTTAACTTCGGAGTTCTGATGGGATCCGGTTCTTTAGTGCTGGTATGATCGCATCCGACATGCAACTATCTATTTGTTCCTTATGCTTGCCCCTACTACTACTACTACTAGTGGTTGGGTGTCAAGCGCGGTGGGAAAAGTCACACAGTAATCGTCAAAAATAAGAAAATGAGGTCATATAGATCACGATCCCGCGTCATCCTTGTCACGTGGCGCAAAAATATATTTAAAAAGGGGAATGCAACACGAGGACTTCCCAGGAGGTCACCCATCCTAGTACTACTCTCGCCCAAGCACGCTTAACTTCGAAGTTCTGACGGGATCCGGTGCTTTAGTGCTGGTATGATCGCATCCGACATGCAACTATCTATTTGTTCCTTATGCTTGCCCCTACTACTACTACTACTACTACTAGTCGTTGGGTGTCAAGCGCGGTGGGAAAAGTCACACAGTAATCGTCAAAAATAAGAAAATGAGGTCATATAGATCACGGTCCCGCGTCATCCTTGTCACGTGGCGCAAAAATATATTTAAGAAGGGGAATGCAACACGAGGACTTCCCAGGAGGACACCCATCCTAGTACTACTCTCGCCCAAGCACGCTTAACTTCGGAGTTCTGATGGGATCCGATGCTTTAGTGCTGGTATGATCGCATCCGACATGCAACTATCTATTTGTTCCTTATGCTTGCCCCTACTACTACTACTACTACTACTACTACTACTACTAGTCGTTGGGTGTCAAGCGCGGTGGGAAAAGTCACACAGTAATCGTCAAAAATAAGAAAATGAGGTCATATAGATCACGGTCCCGCGTCATCCTTGTCACGTGGCGCAAAAATATATTTAAAAAGGGGAATGCAACACGAGGACTTCCCAGGATGTCACCCATCCTAGTACTACTCTCGCCCAAGCACGCTTAACTTCGAAGTTCTGATGGGATATGGTGCTTTAGTGCTGGTATGATCGCATCCGACATGCAACTATCTATTTGTTCCTTATGCTTGCCCCTACTACTACTACTATTACTAGTCGTTGGGTGTCAAGCGCGGTGGGAAAAGTCACACAGTAATCGTCAAAAATAAGAAAATGAGGTCATATAGATCACGCTCCCTCGTCATCCTTGTCACGTGGCGCAAAAATATATTTAAAAAGGGGAATGCAACACGAGGACTTCCCAGGAGGTCACCCATCCTAGTACTACTCTCGCCCAAGCACGCTTAACTTCGGAGTTCTGATGGGATCCGGTGCTTTAGTGCTCGTATGATCACATCCAACATGCAACTATCTATTTGTTCCTTATGCTTGCCCCTACTACTACTACTACTACTACTACTACTACTACTACTACTACTAGTGGTTGGGTGTCAAGCGCGGTGGGAAAAGTCACACAGTAATCGTCAAAAATAAGAAAATGAGGTCATATAGATCACGGTCCCGCGTCATCCTTGTCACGTGGCGCAAAAATATATTTAAAAAGGGGAATGCAACACAAGGACTTCCCAGGAGGTCACCCATCCTAGTACTACTCTCGCCCATGCACGCTTAACTTCGGAGTTCTGATGGGATCCGGTGCTTTAGTGCTGGTATGATCGCATCCGACATGCAACTATCTATTTGTTCCTTATGCTTGCCCCTACTACTACTACTACTAGTCGTTGGGTGTCAAGCGCGGTGGGAAAAGTCACACAGTAATCGTCAAAAATAAGAAAATGAGGTCATATAGATCACGCTCCCGCGTCATCCTTGTCACGTGGCGCAAAAATATATTTAAAAAGGGGAATGCAACACAAGGACTTCCCAGGAGGTCACCCATCCTAGTACTACTCTCGCCCAAGCACGCTTAACTTCGGAGTTCTGATGGGATCCGGTGCTTTAGTGCTGATATGATCGCATCCGGCATGCAACTATCTATTTGTTCCTTATGCTTGCCCCTACTACTACTACTACTACTAGTCGTTGGGTGTCAAGCGCGGTGGGAAAAGTCACACAGTAATCGTCAAAAATAAGAAAATGAGGACATATAGATCACGCTCCCGCGTCATCCTTGTCACGTGGCGCAAAAATATATTTAAAAAGGGGAATGCAACATGAGGACTTCCCAGGAGGTCACCCATCCTAGTACTACTCTCGCCCAAGCACGCTTAACTTCGGAGTTCTGATGGGATCCGGTGCTTTAGTGCTGGTATGATCGCATCCGACATGCAACTATCTATTTGTTCCTTATGCTTGCCCCTACTACTACTACTACTAGTGGTTGGGTGTCAAGCGCGGTGGGAAAAGTCACACAGTAATCGTCAAAAATAAGAAAATGAGGTCATATAGATCACGGTCGCGCGTCATCCTTGTCACGTGGCGCAAAAATATATTTAAAAAGGGGAATGCAACACGAGGACTTCCCAGGAGGACACCCATCCTAGTACTACTCTCGCCCAAGCACGCTTAACTTCGGAGTTCTGATGGGATCCGATGCTTTAGTGCTGGTATGATCGCATCCGACATGCAACTATCTATTTGTTCCTTATGCTTGCCCCTACTACTACTACTACTACTACTACTACTACTACTACTACTACTACTACTAGTCGTTGGGTGTCAAGCGCGGTGGGAAAAGTCACACAGTAATCGTCAAAAATAAGAAAATGAGGTCATATAGATCACGGTCCCGCGTCATCCTTGTCACGTGGCGCAAAAATATATTTAAAAAGGGGAATGCAACACGAGGACTTCCCAGGATGTCACCCATCCTAGTACTACTCTCGCCCAAGCACGCTTAACTTCGAAGTTCTGATGGGATATGGTGCTTTAGTGCTGGTATGATCGCATCCGACATGCAACTATCTATTTGTTCCTTATGCTTGCCCCTACTACTACTACTATTACTAGTCGTTGGGTGTCAAGCGCGGTGGGAAAAGTCACACAGTAATCGTCAAAAATAAGAAAATGAGGTCATATAGATCACGCTCCCTCGTCATCCTTGTCACGTGGCGCAAAAATATATTTAAAAAGGGGAATGCAACACGAGGACTTCCCAGGAGGTCACCCATCCTAGTACTACTCTCGCCCAAGCACGCTTAACTTCGGAGTTCTGATGGGATCCGGTGCTTTAGTGCTCGTATGATCACATCCGACATGCAACTATCTATTTGTTCCTTATGCTTGCCCCTACTACTACTACTACTACTAGTGGTTGGGTGTCAAGCGCGGTGGGAAAAGTCACACAGTAATCGTCAAAAATAAGAAAATGAGGTCATATAGATCACGGTCCCGCGTCATCCTTGTCACGTGGCGCAAAAATATATTTAAAAAGGGGAATGCAACACAAGGACTTCCCAGGAGGTCACCCATCCTAGTACTACTCTCGCCCATGCACGCTTAACTTCGGAGTTCTGATGGGATCCGGTGCTTTAGTGCTGGTATGATCGCATCCGACATGCAACTATCTATTTGTTCCTTATGCTTGCCCCTACTACTACTACTACTACTAGTCGTTGGGTGTCAAGCGCGGTGGGAAAAGTCACACAGTAATCGTCAAAAATAAGAAAATGAGGTCATATAGATCACGCTCCCGCGTCATCCTTGTCACGTGGCGCAAAAATATATTTAAAAAGGGGAATGCAACACAAGGACTTCCCAGGAGGTCACCCATCCTAGTACTACTCTCGCCCAAGCACGCTTAACTTCGGAGTTCTGATGGGATCCGGTGCTTTAGTGCTGATATGATCGCATCCGGCATGCAACTATCTATTTGTTCCTTATGCTTGCCCCTACTACTACTACTACTACTAGTCGTTGGGTGTCAAGCGCGGTGGGAAAAGTCACACAGTAATCGTCAAAAATAAGAAAATGAGGACATATAGATCACGCTCCCGCGTCATCCTTGTCACGTGGCGCAAAAATATATTTAAAAAGGGGAATGCAACATGAGGACTTCCCAGGAGGTCACCCATCCTAGTACTACTCTCGCCCAAGCACGCTTAACTTCGGAGTTCTGATGGGATCCGGTGCTTTAGTGCTGGTATGATCGCATCCGACATGCAACTATCTATTTGTTCCTTATGCTTGCCCCTACTACTACTACTACTAGTGGTTGGGTGTCAAGCGCGGTGGGAAAAGTCACACAGTAATCGTCAAAAATAAGAAAATGAGGTCATATAGATCACGGTCGCGCGTCATCCTTGTCACGTGGCGCAAAAATATATTTAAAAAGGGGAATGCAACACGAGGACTTCCCAGGAGGTCACCCATCCTAGTACTACTCTCGCCCCAAGCACGCTTAACTTCGGAGTTCTGATGGGATCCGGTGCTTTAGTGCTGGTATGATCGCATCCGACATGCAACTATCTATTTGTTCCTTATGCTTGCCCCTCCTACTACTACTACTACTACTACTACTACTAGTCGTTGGGTGTCAAGCGCGGTGGGAAAAGTCACACAGTAATCGTCAAAAATTAGAAAATGAGGTCATATAGATCACGCTCCCGCGTCATCCTTGTCACGTGGCGCAAAAATATATTTAAAAAGGGGAATGCAACACGAGGACTTCCCAGGAGGTCACCCATCCTAGTACTACTCTCGCCCAAGCACGCTTAACTTCGGAGTTCTGATGGGATCCGGTGCTTTAGTGCTGGTATGATCGCATCCGACATGCAACTATCTATTTGTTCCTTATGCTTGCCCCAACTACTACTACTACTAGTGGTTGGGTGTCAAGCGCGGTGGGAAAAGTCACACAGTAATCGTCAAAAATAAGAAAATGAGGTCATATAGATCACGGTCGCGCGTCATCCTTGTCACGTGGCGCAAAAATATATTTAAAAAGGGGAATGCAACACGAGGACTTCCCAGGAGGTCACCCATCCTAGTACTACTCTCGCCCAAGCACGCTTAACTTCGGAGTTCTGATGGGATCCGGTGCTTTAGTGCTGGTATGATCGCATCCGACATGCAACTATCTATTTGTTCCTTATGCTTGCCCCTCCTCCTCCTAGTACTACTACTACTACGACTACTACTAGTCGTTGGGTGTCAAGCGCGGTGGGAAAAGTCACACAGTAATCGTCAAAAATTAGAAAATGAGGTCATATAGATCACGCTCCCGCGTCATCCTTGTCACGTGGCGCAAAAATATATTTAAAAAGGGGAATACAACACGAGGACTTCCCAGGAGGTCACCCATCCTAGGACTACTCTAGCCCAAGCACGCTTAACTTCGGAGTTCTGATGGGATCCGGTGCTTTAGTGCTGGTATGATCGCATCCGACATGCAACTATCTATTTGTTCCTTATGCTTGCCCCTACTACTACTACTACTACTACTACTACTACTAGTCGTTGGGTGTCAAGCGCGGTGGGAAAAGTCACACAGTAATCGTCAAAAATAAGAAAATGAGGTCATATAGATCACGCTCCCGCGTCATCCTTGTCACGTGGCGCAAAAATATATTTAAAAAGGGGAATGCAACACAAGGACTTCCCAGGAGGTCACCCATCCTAGTACTACTCTCGCCCAAGCACGCTTAACTTCGAAGTTCTGATGGGTTCCGGTGCTTTAGTGCTGGTATGATCGCATCCGACATGCAACTATCTATTTGTTCCTTATGCTTGCCCCTACTACTACTACTACTACTAGTGGTTGGGTGTCAAGCGCGGTGGAAAAAGTCACACAGTAATCGTCAAAAATAAGAAAATGAGGTCATATAGATCACGGTCCCGCGTCATCCTTGTCACGTGGCGCAAAAATATATTTAAAAAGGGTACTACTACTAGTGGTTGGGTGTCAAGCGCGGTGGGAAAAGTCACACAGTAATCGTCAAAAATAAGAAAATGAGGTCATATAGATCACGCTCCCGCGTCATCCTTGTCACGTGGCGCAAAAATATATTTAAAAAGGGGAATGCAACACAAGGACTTCCCAGGAGGTCACCCATCCTAGTACTACTCTCGCCCAAGCACGCTTAACTTCGAAGTTCTGATGGGTTCCGGTGCTTTAGTGCTGGTATGATCGCATCCGACATGCAACTATCTATTTGTTCCTTATGCTTGCCCCTACTACTACTACTACTAGTGGTTGGGTGTCAAGCGCGGTGGAAAAAGTCACACAGTAATCGTCAAAAACAAGAAAATGAGGTCATATAGATCACGGTCCCGCGTCATCCTTGTCACGTGGCGCAAAAATATATTTAAAAAGGGGAATGCAACACGAGGACTTCCCAGGAGGTCACCCATCCTAGTACTACTCTCGCCCAAGCACGCTTAACTTCGGAGTTCTGATGGGATCCGGTGCTTTAGTGCTGGTATGATCGCATCCGACATGCAACTATCTATTTGTTCCTTATGCTTGCCCCCTACTACTACTACTACTACTACTACTACTACTACTACTACTACTACTACTACTACTACTACTACTACTACTACTACTACTACTACTACTACTACTACTACTACTACTACTACTAGTCGTTGGGTGTCAAGCGCGGTGGGAAAAGTCACACAGTAATCGTCAAAAATAAGAAAATGAGGTCATATAGATCACGGTCCCGCGTCATCCTTGTCACGTGGCGCAAAAATATATTTAAGAAGGGGAATGCAACACGAGGACTTCCCTCTGATGGGATCCGGTGCTTTAGTGCTGGTATGATCGCATCCGACATGCAACTATCTATTTGTTCCTTATGCTTGCCCCTACTACTACTACTACTACTACTAGTGGTTGGGTGTCAAGCGCGGTGGGAAAAGTCACACAGTAATCGTCAAAAATAAGAAAATGAGGTCATATAGATCACGGTCCCGCGTCATCCTTGTCACGTGGCGCAAAAATATATTTAAAAAGGGGAATGCAACACGAGGACTTCCCAGGAGGTCACCCATCCTAGTACTACTCTCGCCCAAGCACGCTTAACTTCGAAGTTCTGATGGGATATGGTGCTTTAGTGCTGGTATGATCGCATCCGACATGCAACTATCTATTTGTTCCTTATGCTTGCCCCTACTACTACTACTACTAGTCGTTGGGTGTCAAGCGCGGTGGGAAAACTCACACAGTAATCGTCAAAAATAAGAAAATGAGGTCATATAGATCACGCTCCCTCGTCATCCTTGTCACGTGGCGCAAAAATATATTTAAAAAGGGGAATGCAACACGAGGACTTCCCAGGAGGTCACCCATCCTAGTACTACTCTCGCCCAAGCACGCTTAACTTCGGAGTTCTGATGGGATCCGGTGCTTTAGTGCTGGTATGATCACATCCGACATGCAACTATCTATTTGTTCCTTATGCTTGCCCCTACTACTACTACTACTACTACTACTACTACTACTACTACTACTACTACTACTACTAGTCGTTGGGTGTCAAGCGCGGTGGGAAAAGTCACACAGTAATCGTCAAAAATAAGAAAATGAGGTCATATAGATCACGGTCCCGCGTCATCCTTGTCACGTGGCGCAAAAATATATTTAAGAAGGGGAATGCAACACGAGGACTTCCCAGGAGGTCACCCATCCTAGTACTACTCTCGCCCAAGCATGCTTAACTTCGGAGTTCTGATGGGATCCGGTGCTTTAGTGCTGGTATGATCGCATCCGACATGCAACTATCTATTTGTTCCTTATGCTTGCCCCTACTACTACTACTAGTACTACTACTACGACTACTACTAGTCGTTGGGTGTCAAGCGCGGTGGGAAAAGTCACACAGTAATCGTCAAAAATTAGAAAATGAGGTCATATAGATCACGCTCCCGCGTCATCCTTGTCACGTGGCGCAAAAATATATTTAAAAAGGGGAATGCAACACGAGGACTTCCCAGGAGGTCACCCATCCTAGTACTACTCTAGCCCAAGCACGCTTAACTTCGGAGTTCTGATGGGATCCGGTGCTTTAGTGCTGGTATGATCGCATCCGACATGCAACTATCTATTTGTTCCTTATGCTTGCCCCTACTACTACTACTACTAGTCGTTGGGTGTCAAGCGCGGTGGGAAAAGTCACACAGTAATCGTCAAAAATAAGAAAATGAGGACATATAGATCACGCTCCCGCGTCATCCTTGTCACGTGGCGCAAAAATATATTTAAAAAGGGGAATGCAACATGAGGACTTCCCAGGAGGTCACCCATCCTAGTACTACTCTCGCCCAAGCACGCTTAACTTCGGAGTTCTGATGGGATCCGGTGCTTTAGTGCTGGTATGATGGCATACGACATGCAACTATCTATTTGTTCCTTATGCTTGCCCCTACTACTACTACTACTAGTAGTTGGGTGTCAAGCCCGGTGGGAAAAGTCACACAGTAATCGTCAAAAATAAGAAAATGAGGTCATATAGATCACGGTCGCGCGTCATCCTTGTCACGTGGCGCAAAAATATATTTAAAAAGGGGAATGCAACACGAGGACTTCCCAGGAGGTCACCCATCCTAGTACTACTCTCGCCCCAAGCACGCTTAACTTCGGAGTTCTGATGGGATCCGGTGCTTTAGTGCTGGTATGATCGCATCCGACATGCAACTATCTATTTGTTCCTTATGCTTGCCCCTCCTACTACTACTACTACTACTACTACTACTACTACTACTACTACTACTACTACTACTAGTCGTTGGGCGTCAAGCGCGGTGCGAAAAGTCACACAGTAATCGTCAAAAATTCGAAAATGAGGTCATATAGATCACGCTCCCGCGTCATCGGAGTTCTGATGGGATCCGGTGCTTTAGTGCTGGTATGATCGCATCCGACATGCAACTATCTATTTGTTCCTTATGCTTGCCCCTACTACTACTACTACTAGTAGTTGGGTGTCAAGCGCGGTGGGAAAAGTCACACAGTAATCGTCAAAAATAAGAAAATGAGGTCATATAGATCACGGTCGCGCGTCATCCTTGTCACGTGGCGCAAAAATATATTTAAAAAGGGGAATGCAACACGAGGACTTCCCAGGAGGTCACCCATCCTAGTACTACTCTCGCCCCAAGCACGCTTAACTTCGGAGTTCTGATGGGATCCGGTGCTTTAGTGCTGGTATGATCGCATCCGACAAGCAACTATCTATTTGTTCCTTATGCTTGCCCCTCCTCCTACTACTACTACTACTACTACTACTACTACTACTACTAGTCGTTGGGTGTCAAGCGCGGTGGGAAAAGTCACACAGTAATCGTCAAAAATTAGAAAATGAGGTCATATAGATCACGCTCCCGCGTCATCCTTGTCACGTGGCGCAAAAATATATTTAAAAAGGGGAATGCAACACGAGGACTTCCCAGGAGGTCACCCATCCTAGTACTACTCTCGCCCAAGCACGCTTAACTTCGGAGTTCTGATGGGATCCGGTGCTTTAGTGCTGGTATGATCGCATCCGACATGCAACTATCTATTTGTTCCTTATGCTTGCCCCTACTACTACTACTACTAGTGGTTGGGTGTCAAGCGCGGTGGGAAAAGTCACACAGTAATCGTCAAAAATAAGAAAATGAGGTCATATAGATCACGGTCGCGCGTCATCCTTGTCACGTGGCGCAAAAATATATTTAAAAAGGGGAATGCAACACGAGGACTTCCCAGGAGGTCACCCATCCTAGTACTACTCTCGCCCAAGCACGCTTAACTTCGGAGTTCTGATGGGATCCGGTGCTTTAGTGCTGGTATGATCGCATCCGACATGTAACTATCTATTTGTTCCTTATGCTTGCCCCTCCTACTACTACTACTACTACTACTACTACGACTACTACTAGTCGTTGGGTGTCAAGCGCGGTGGGCAAAGTCACACAGTAATCGTCAAAAATTAGAAAATGAGGTCATATAGATCACGCTCCCGCGTCATCCTTGTCACGTGGCGCAAAAATATATTTAAAAAGGGGAATGCAACACGAGGACTTCCCAGGAGGTCACCCATCCTAGGACTACTCTAGCCCAAGCACGCTTAACTTCGGAGTTCTGATGGGATCCGGTGCTTTAGTGCTGGTATGATCGCATCCGACATGCAACTATCTATTTGTTCCTTATGCTTGCCCCTACTACTACTACTACTACTACTACTACTAGTCGTTGGGTGTCAAGCGCGGTGGAAAAAGTCACACAGTAATCGTCAAAAATAAGAAAATGAGGTCATATAGATCACGCTCCCGCGTCATCCTTGTCACGTGGCGCAAAAATATATTTAAAAAGGGGAATGCAACACAAGGACTTCCCAGGAGGTCACCCATCCTAGTACTACTCTCGCCCAAGCACGCTTAACTTCGAAGTTCTGATGGGTTCCGGTGCTTTAGTGCTGGTATGATCGCATCCGACATGCAACTATCTATTTGTTCCTTATGCTTGCCCCTACTACTACTACTACTACTAGTGGTTGGGTGTCAAGCGCGGTGGAAAAAGTCACACAGTAATCGTCAAAAATAAGAAAATGAGGTCATATAGATCACGGTCCCGCGTCATCCTTGTCACATGGCGCAAAAATATATTTAAAAAGGGGAATGCAACACGAGGACTTCCCAGGAGGTCACCCATCCTAGTACTACTCTCGCCCAAGCACGCTTAACTTCGGAGTTCTGATGGGATCCGGTGCTTTAGTGCTGGTATGATCGCATCCGACATGCAACTATCTATTTGTTCCTTATGCTTGCCCCTACTACTGCTACTACTAGTGGTTGGGTGTCAAGCGCGGTGGGAAAAGTCACACAGTAATCGTCAAAAATAAGAAAATGAGGTCATATAGATCACGGTCGCGCGTCATCCTTGTCACGTGGCGCAAAAATATATTTAAAAAGGGGAATGCAACACGAGGACTTCCCAGGAGGTCACCCATCCTAGTACTACTCTCGCCCCAAGCACGCTTAACTTCGGAGTTCTGATGGGATCCGGTGCTTTAGTGGTGGTATGATCGCATCCGACATGCAACTATCTATTTGTTCCTTATGCTTGCCCCTCCTACTACTACTACTACTACTACTACTACTACTACTACTAGTCGTTGGGTGTCAAGCGCGGTGGGAAAAGTCACACAGTAATCGTCAAAAATTAGAAAATGAGGTCATATAGATCACGCTCCCGCCTCGTCCTTGTCACGTGGCGCAAAAATATATTTAAAAAGGGGAATGCAACACGAGGACTTCCCAGGAGGTCACCCATCCTAGTACTACTCTCGCCCAAGCACGCTTAACTTCGGAGTTCTGATGGGATCCGGTGCTTTAGTGCTGGTATGATCGCATCCGACATGCAACTATCTATTTGTTCCTTATGCTTGCCCCTACTACTACTACTACTAGTGGTTGGGTGTCAAGCGCGGTGGGAAAAGTCACACAGTAATCGTCAAAAATAAGAAAATGAGGTCATATAGATCACGGTCGCGCGTCATCCTTGTCACGTGGCGCAAAAATATATTTAAAAAGGGGAATGCAACACGAGGACTTCCCAGGAGGTCACCCATCCTAGTACTACTCTCGCCCAAGCACGCTTAACTTCGGAGTTCTGATGGGATCCGGTGCTTTAGTGCTGGTATGATCGCATCCGACATGCAACTATCTATTTGTTCCTTATGCTTGCCCCTCCTACTACTACTACTACTACTACTACTACGACTACTACTAGTCGTTGGGTGTCAAGCGCGGTGGGAAAAGTCACACAGTAATCGTCAAAAATTAGAAAATGAGGTCATATAGATCACGCTCCCGCGTCATCCTTGTCACGTGGCGCAAAAATATATTTAAAAAGGGGAATGCAACACGAGGACTTCCCAGGAGGTCACCCATCCTAGTACTACTCTCGCCCAAGCACGCTTAACTTCGGAGTTCTGATGGGATCCGGTGCTTTAGTGCTGGTATGATCGCATCCGACATGCAACTATCTATTTGTTCCTTATGCTTGCCCCTACTACTACTACTACTACTAGTGGTTGGGTGTCAAGCGCGGTGGGAAAAGTCACACAGTAATCGTCAAAAATAAGAAAATGAGGTCATATAGATCACGGTCCCGCGTCATCCTTGTCACGTGGCGCAAAAATATATTTAAAAAGGGGAATGCAACACGAGGACTTCCCAGGAGGTCACCCATCCTAGTACTACTCTCGCCCAAGCACGCTTAACTTCGAAGTTCTGACGGGATCCGGTGCTTTAGTGCTGGTATGATCGCATCCGACATGCAACTATCTATTTGTTCCTTATGCTTGCCCCTACTACTACTACTACTACTACTACTAGTCGTTGGGTGTCAAGCGCGGTGGGAAAAGTCACACAGTAATCGTCAAAAATAAGAAAATGAGGTCATATAGATCACGGTCCCGCGTCATCCTTGTCACGTGGCGCAAAAATATATTTAAGAAGGGGAATGCAACACGAGGACTTCCTAGGAGGTCACCCATCCTAGTGCTACTATCGCCCAAGCACGCTTAACTTCGGAGTTCTGATGGGATCCGATGCTTTAGTGCTGGTATGATCGCATCCGACATGCAACTATCTATTTGTTCCTTATGCTTGCCCCTACTACTACTACTACTACTACTACTACTACTACTACTAGTCGTTGGGTGTCAAGCGCGGTGGGAAAAGTCACACAGTAATCGTCAAAAATAAGAAAATGAGGTCATATAGATCACGGTCCCGCGTCATCCTTGTCACGTGGCGCAAAAATATATTTAAAAAGGGGAATGCAACACGAGGACTTCCCAGGATGTCACCCATCCTAGTACTACTCTCGCCCAAGCACGCTTAACTTCGAAGTTCTGATGGTATATGGTGCTTTAGTGCTGGTATGATCGCATCCGACATGCAACTATCTATTTGTTCCTTATGCTTGCCCCTACTACTACTACTATTACTAGTCGTTGGGTGTCAAGCGCGGTGGGAAAAGTCACACAGTAATCGTCAAAAATAAGAAAATGAGGTCATATAGATCACGCTCCCTCGTCATCCTTGTCACGTGGCGCAAAAATATATTTAAAAAGGGGAATGCAACACGAGGACTTCCCAGGAGGTCACCCATCCTAGTACTACTCTCGCCCAAGCACGCTTAACTTCGGAGTTCTGATGGGATCCGGTGCTTTAGTGCTGCTATGATCGCATCCGACATGCAACTATCTATTTGTTCCTTATGCTTGCCCCTACTACTACTACTACTACTACTACTACTAGTGGTTGGGTGTCAAGCGCGGTGGGAAAAGTCACACAGTAATCGTCAAAAATAAGAAAATGAGGTCATATAGATCACGGTCCCGCGTCATCCTTGTCACGTGGCGCAAAAATATATTTAAAAAGGGGAATGCAACACAAGGACTTCCCAGGAGGTCACCCATCCTAGTACTACTCTCGCCCAAGCACGCTTAACTTCGGAGTTCTGATGGGATCCGGTGCTTTAGTGCTGGTATGATCGCATCCGACATGCAACTATCTATTTGTTCCTTATGCTTGCCCCTACTACTACTACTACTACTAGTCGTTGGGTGTCAAGCGCGGTGGGAAAAGTCACACAGTAATCGTCAAAAATAAGAAAATGAGGTCATATAGATCACGCTCCCGCGTCATCCTTGTCACGTGGCGCAAAAATATATTTAAAAAGGGGAATGCAACACAAGGACTTTCCAGGAGGTCACCCATCCTAGTACTACTCTCGCCCAAGCACGCTTAACTTCGGAGTTCTGATGGGATCCGGTGCTTTAGTGCTGGTATGATCGCATCCGGCATGCAACTATCTATTTGTTCCTTATGCTTGCCCCTACTACTACTACTACTACTACTAGTCGTTGGGTGTCAAGCGCGGTGGGAAAAGTCACACAGTAATCGTCAAAAATAAGAAAATGAGGACATATAGATCACGCTCCCGCGTCATCCTTGTCACGTGGCGCAAAAATATATTTAAAAAGGGGAATGCAACATGAGGACTTCCCAGGAGGTCACCCATCCTAGTACTACTCTCGCCCAAGCACGCTTAACTTCGGAGTTCTGATGGGATCCGGTGCTTTAGTGCTGGTATGATCGCATCCGACATGCAACTATCTATTTGTTCCTTATGCTTGCCCCTACTACTACTACTACTAGTGGTTGGGTGTCAAGCGCGGTGGGAAAAGTCACACAGTAATCGTCAAAAATAAGAAAATGAGGTCATATAGATCACGGTCGCGCGTCATCCTTGTCACGTGGCGCAAAAATATATTTAAAAAGGGGAATGCAACACGAGGACTTCCCAGGAGGTCACCCATCCTAGTACTACTCTCGCCCCAAGCACGCTTAACTTCGGAGTTCTGATGGGATCCGGTGCTTTAGTGCTGGTATGATCGCATCCGACATGCAACTATCTATTTGTTCCTTATGCTTGCCCCTCCTACTACTACTACTACTACTACTACTACTACTACTACTACTACTAGTCGTTGGGTCTCAAGCGCGATGGGAAAAGTCACACAGTAATCGTCAAAAATTAGAAAATGAGGTCATATAGATCACGCTCCCGCGTCATCCTTGTCACGTGGCGCAAAAATATATTTAAAAAGGGGAATGCAACACGAGGACTTCCCAGGAGGTCACCCATCCTAGTACTACTCTAGCCCAAGCACGCTTAACTTCGGAGTTCTGATGGGATCCGGTGCTTTAGTGCTGGTATGATCGCATCCGACATGCAACAATCTATTTGTTCCTTATGCTTGCCCCTACTACTACTACTACTACTACTAGTCGTTGGGTGTCAAGCGCGGTGGGAAAAGTCACACAGTAATCGTCAAAAATAAAAAAATGAGGTCATATAGATCACGCTCCCGCGTCATCCTTGTCACGTGGCGCAAAAATATATTTAAAAAGGGGAATGCAACACAAGGACTTCCGAGGAGGTCACCCATCCTAGTACTACTCTCGCCCAAGCACGCTTAACTTCGGAGTTCTGATGGGATCCGGTGCTTTAGTGCTGGTATGATCGCATCCGACATGCAACTATCTATTTGTTCCTTATGCTTGCCCCTACTACTACTACTACTACTAGTGGTTGGGTGTCAAGCGCGGTGGAAAAAGTCACACAGTAATCGTCAAAAATAAGAAAATGAGGTCATATAGATCACGGTCCCGCGTCATCCTTGTCACGTGGCGCAAAAATATATTTAAAAAGGGGAATGCAACACGAGGACTTCCCAGGAGGTCACCCATCCTAGTACTACTCTCGCCCAAGCACGCTTAACTTCGGAGTTTTGATGGGATCCGGTGCTTTAGTGCTGGTATGATCGCATCCGACATGCAACTATCTATTTGTTCCTTATGCTTGCCCCTACTACTACTACTACTACTACTACTACTACTACTACTACTACTACTACTACTACTACTACTACTACTACTAGTCGTTGGGTGTCAAGCGCGGTGGGAAAAGTCACACAGTAATCGTCAAAAATAAGAAAATGAGGTCATATAGATCACGGTCCCGCGTCATCCTTGTCACGTGGCGCAAAAATATATTTAAGAAGGGGAATGCAACACGAGGACTTCCCTCTGATGGGATCCGGTGCTTTAGTGCTGGTATGATCGCATCCGACATGCAACTATCTATTTGTTCCTTATGCTTGCCCCTACTACTACTACTACTACTACTACTACTACTACTACTAGTGGTTGGGTGTCAAGCGCGGTGGGAAAAGTCACACAGTAATCGTCAAAAATAAGAAAATGAGGTCATATAGATCACGGTCCCGCGTCATCCTTGTCACGTGGCGCAAAAATATATTTAAAAAGGGGAATGCAACACGAGGACTTCCCAGGAGGTCACCCATCCTAGTACTACTCTCGCCCAAGCACGCTTAACTTCGGAGTTCTGATAGGATCCGGTGCTTTAGTGCTGGTATGATCGCATCCGACATGCAACTATCTATTTGTTCCTTATGCTTGCCCCTACTACTACTACTACTACTACTAGTCGTTGGGTGTCAAGCGCGGTGGGAAAAGTCACACAGTAATCGTCAAAAATAAGAAAATGAGGTCATATAGATCACGGTCCCGCGTCATCCTTGTCACGTGGCGCAAAAATATATTTAAAAAGGGGAATGCAACACGAGGACTTCCCAGGAGGTCACCCATCCTAGTACTACTCTCGCCCAAGCACGCTTAACTTCGGAGTTCTGATGGGATCCGGTGCTTTAGTGCTGGTATGATCGCATCCGACATGCAACTATCTATTTGTTCCTTATGCTTGCCCCTCCTCCTCCTACTACTACTACTACTACGACTACTACTAGTCGTTGGGTGTCAAGCGCGGTGGGAAAAGTCACACAGTAATCGTCAAAAATTAGAAAATGAGGTCATATAGATCACGCTCCCGCGTCATCCTTGTCACGTGGCGCAAAAATATATTTAAAAAGGGGAATGCAACACGAGGACTTCCCAGGAGGTCACCCATCCTAGTACTACTCTAGCCCAAGCACGCTTAACTTCGGAGTTCTGATGGGATCCGGTGCTTTAGTGCTGGTATGATCGCATCCGACATGCAACAATCTATTTGTTCCTTATGCTTGCCCCTACTACTACTACTACTACTACTACTAGTCGTTGGGTGTCAAGCGCGGTGGGAAAAGTCACACAGTAATCGTCAAAAATAAAAAAATGAGGTCATATAGATCACGCTCCCGCGTCATCCTTGTCACGTGGCGCAAAAATATATTTAAAAAGGGGAATGCAACACAAGGACTTCCGAGGAGGTCACCCATCCTAGTACTACTCTCGCCCAAGCACGCTTAACTTCGGAGTTCTGATGGGATCCGGTGCTTTAGTGCTGGTATGATCGCATCCGACATGCAACTATCTATTTGTTCCTTATGCTTGCCCCTACTACTACTACTACTACTAGTGGTTGGGTGTCAAGCGCGGTGGAAAAAGTCACACAGTAATCGTCAAAAATAAGAAAATGAGGTCATATAGATCACGGTCCCGCGTCATCCTTGTCACGTGGCGCAAAAATATATTTAAAAAGGGGAATGCAACACGAGGACTTCCCAGGAGGTCACCCATCCTAGTACTACTCTCGCCCAAGCACGCTTAACTTCGGAGTTTTGATGGGATCCGGTGCTTTAGTGCTGGTATGATCGCATCCGACATGCAACTATCTATTTGTTCCTTATGCTTGCCCCTACTACTACTACTACTACTACTACTACTACTACTACTACTACTACTACTACTACTACTACTACTACTACTACTACTACTACTACTACTACTACTACTACTACTACTACTACTACTACTACTACTACTACTACTACTACTACTACTACTAGTCGTTGGGTGTCAAGCGCGGTGGGAAAAGTCACACAGTAATCGTCAAAAATAAGAAAATGAGGTCATATAGATCACGGTCCCGCGTCATCCTTGTCACGTGGCGCAAAAATATATTTAAGAAGGGGAATGCAACACGAGGACTTCCCTCTGATGGGATCCGGTGCTTTAGTGCTGGTATGATCGCATCCGACATGCAACTATCTATTTGTTCCTTATGCTTGCCCCTACTACTACTACTACTACTACTACTACTAGTGGTTGGGTGTCAAGCGCGGTGGGAAAAGTCACACAGTAATCGTCAAAAATAAGAAAATGAGGTCATATAGATCACGGTCCCGCGTCATCCTTGTCACGTGGCGCAAAAATATATTTAAAAAGGGGAATGCAACACGAGGACTTCCCAGGAGGTCACCCATCCTAGTACTACTCTCGCCCAAGCACGCTTAACTTCGGAGTTCTGATGGGATCCGGTGCTTTAGTGCTGGTATGATCGCATCCGACATGCAACTATCTATTTGTTCCTTATGCTTGCCCCTACTACTACTACTACTACTACTACTACTAGTGGTTGGGTGTCAAGCGCGGTGGGAAAAGTCACACAGTAATCGTCAAAAATAAGAAAATGAGGTCATATAGATCACGGTCCCGCGTCATCCTTGTCACGTGGCGCAAAAATATATTTAAAAAGGGGAATGCAACACGAGGACTTCCCAGGAGGTCACCCATCCTAGTACTACTCTCGCCCAAGCACGCTTAACTTCGGAGTTCTGATGGGATCCGGTGCTTTAGTGCTGGTATGATCGCATCCGACATGCAACTATCTATTTGTTCCTTATGCTTGCCCCTACTACTACTACTACTACTACTACTAGTGGTTGGGTGTCAAGCGCGGTGGGAAAAGTCACACAGTAATCGTCAAAAATAAGAAAATGAGGTCATATAGATCACGGTCCCGCGTCATCCTTGTCACGTGGCGCAAAAATATATTTAAAAAGGGGAATGCAACACGAGGACTTCCCAGGAGGTCACCCATCCTAGTACTACTCTCGCCCAAGCACGCTTAACTTCGGAGTTCTGATGGGATCCGGTGCTTTAGTGCTGGTATGATCGCATCCGACATGCAACTATCTATTTGTTCCTTATGCTTGCCCCTACTACTACTACTACTACTAGTCGTTGGGTGTCAAGCGCGGTGGGAAAAGTCACACAGTAATCGTCAAAAATAAGAAAATGAGGTCATATAGATCACGGTCCCGCGTCATCCTTGTCACGTGGCGCAAAAATATATGTAAAAAGGGGAATGCAACACGAGGACTTCCCAGGAGGTCACCCATCCTAGTACTACTCTCGCCCAAGCACGCTTAACTTCGGAGTTTTGATGGGATCCGGTGCTTTAGTGCTGGTATGATCGCATCCGACATGCAACTATCTATTTGTTCCTTATGCTTGCCCCTACTACTACTACTACTACTAGTCGTTGGGTGTCAAGCGCGGTGGGAAAAGTCACACAGTAATCGTCAAAAATAAGAAAATGAGGTCATATAGATCACGCTCCCGCGTCATCCTTGTCACGTGGCGCAAAAATATATTTAAAAAGGGGAATGCAACACGAGGACTTCCCAGGAGGTCACCCATCCTAGTACTACTCTCGCCCAAGCACGCTTAACTTCTGAGTTCTGATGGGATCCGGTGCTTTAGTGCTGGTATGATCGCATCCGACATGCAACTATCTATTTGTTCCTTATGCTTGCCCCTACTACTACTACTACTACTACTAGTCGTTGGGTGTCAAGCGCGGTGGGAAAAGTCACACAGTAATCGTCAAAAATAAGAAAAATGAGGTCATATAGATCACGCTCCCGCGTCATCCTTGTCACGTGGCGCAAAAATATATTTAAAAAGGGGAATGCAACACGAGGACTTCCCAGGAGGTCACCCATCCTAGTACTACTCTCGCCCAAGCACGCTTAACTTCGGAGTTCTGATGGGATCCGGTGCTTTAGTGCTGGTATGATCGCATCCGATATGCAACTATCTATTTGTTCCTTATGCTTGCCCCTACTACTACTACTACTACTACTACTAGTCGTTGGGTGTCAAGCGCGGTGGGAAAAGTCACACAGTAATCGTCAAAAATAAGAAAATGAGGTCATATAGATCACGCTGCCGCGTCATCCTTGTCACGTGGCGCAAAAATATATTTAAAAAGGGGAATGCAACACGAGGACTTCCCAGGAGGTCACCCTTCCTAGTACTACTCTCGCCCAAGCACGCTTAACTTCGGAGTTCTGATGGGATCCGGTGCTTTAGTGCTGGTATGATCACATCCGACATGCAACTATCTATTTGTTCCTTATGCTTGCCCCTACTACTACTACTACTACTACTACTACTACTACTACTACTACTAGTCGTTGGGTGTCAAGCGCGGTGGGAAAAGTCACACAGTAATCGTCAAAAATAAGAAAATGAGGTCATATAGATCACGGTCCCGCGTCATCCTTGTCACGTGGCGCAAAAATATATTTAAAAAGGGGAATGCAACACGAGGACTTCCCAGGAGGTCACCCATCCTAGTACTACTCTCGCCCAAGCACGCTTAACTTCGAAGTTCTGATGGGATATGGTGCTTTAGTGCTGGTATGATCGCATCCGACATGCAACTATCTATTTGTTCCTTATGCTTGCCCCTACTACTACTACTACTACTAGTCGTTGGGTGTCAAGCGCGGTGGGAAAAGTCACACAGTAATCGTCAAAAATAAGAAAATGAGGTCATATAGACCACGCTCCCGCGTCATCCTTGTCACGTGGCGCAAAAATATATTTAAAAAGGGGAATGCAACACGAGGACTTCCCAGGAGGTCACCCATCCTAGTACTACTCTCGCCCAAGCACGCTTAACTTCGGAGTTCTGATGGGATCCGGTGCTTTAGTGCTGGTATGATCACAT
Organism: Hordeum vulgare subsp. vulgare; assembly: GCF_904849725.1. Taxonomy (NCBI): domain Eukaryota; kingdom Viridiplantae; phylum Streptophyta; class Magnoliopsida; order Poales; family Poaceae; genus Hordeum; species Hordeum vulgare. The sequence continues at coordinate 577,234,334 of NC_058519.1, read as the reverse complement.
CCGACATGCAACTATCTATTTGTTCCTTATGCTTGCCCCTACTACTACTACTACTACTAGTCGTTGGGTGTCAAGCGCGGTGGGAAAAGTCACACAGTAATCGTCAAAAATAAGAAAATGAGGTCATATAGATCACGGTCCCGCGTCATCCTTGTCACGTGGCGCAAAAATATATTTAAAAAGGGGAATGCAACACGAGGACTTCCGAGGAGGTCACCCATCCTAGTACTACTCTCGCCCAAGCACGCTTAACTTCGTAGTTGTGATGGGATCCGGTGCTTTAGTGCTGGTATGATCGCATCCGACATGCAACTATCTATTTGTTCCTTATGCTTGCCCCTACTACTACTACTACTACTACTACTACTACTACTAGTCGTTGGGTGTCAAGCGTGGTGGGAAAAGTCACACAGTAATCGTCAAAAATAAGAAAATGAGGTCATATAGATCACGGTCCCGCGTCATCCTTGTCACGTGGCGCAAAAATATATTTAAAAAGGGGAATGCAACACGAGGACTTCCCAGGAGGTCACCCATCCTAGTACTACTCTCGCCCAAGCACGCTTAACTTCGGAGTACTGATGGGATCCGGTGCTTTAGTGCTGGTATGATCGCATCCGACATGCAACTATCTATTTGTTCCTTATGCTTGCCCCTACTACTACTACTACTACTACTACTACTACTAGTGGTTGGGTGTCAAGCGCGGTGGGAAAAGTCACACAGTAATCGTCAAAAATAAAAAAATGAGGTCATATAGATCACGGTCCCGCGTCATCCTTGTCACGTGGCGCAAAAATATATTTGAAAAGGGGAATGCAACACGAGGACTTCCCAGGAGGTCACCCATCCTAGTACTACTCTCGCCCAAGCACGCTTAACTTCGAAGTTCTGATGGGATATGGTGCTTTAGTGCTGGTATGATCGCATCCGACATGCAACTATCTATTTGTTCCTTATGCTTGCCCCTACTACTACTACTACTAGTCGTTGGGTGTCAAGCGCGGTGGGAAAAGTCACACAGTAATCGTCAAAAATAAGAAAATGAGGTCATATAGATCACGCTCCCTCGTCATCCTTGTCACGTGGCGCAAAAATATATTTAAAAAGGGGAATGCAACACGAGGACTTCCCAGGAGGTCACCCATCCTAGTACTACTCTCGCCCAAGCACGCTTAACTTCGGAGTTCTGATGGGATCCGGTGCTTTAGTGCTGGTATGATAGCATCCGACATGTAACTATCTATTTGTTCCTTATGCTTGCCCCTACTACTACTACTACTACTACTACTACTACTACTACTACTAGTGGTTGGGTGTCAAGCGCGGTGGGAAAAGTCACACAGTAATCGTCAAAAATAAGAAAATGAGGTCATATAGATCACGGTCCCGCGTCATCCTTGTCACGTGGCGCAAAAATATATTTAAAAAGGGGAATGCAACACGAGGACTTCCCAGGAGGTCACCCATCCTAGTACTACTCTCGCCCAAGCACGCTTAACTTCGGAGTTCTGATAGGATCCGGTGCTTTAGTGCTGGTATGATCGCATCCGACATGCAACTATCTATTTGTTCCTTATGCTTGCCCCTACTACTACTACTACTACTAGTCGTTGGGTGTCAAGCGCGGTGCGAAAAGTCACACAGTAATCGTCAAAAATAAGAAAATGAGGTCATATAGATCACGCTCCCGCGTCATCCTTGTCACGTGGCGTAAAAATATATTTAAAAAGGGGAATGCAACACGAGGACTTCCCAGGAGGTCACCCATCCTAGTACCACTCTCGCCCAAGCACGCTTAACTTCGGAGTTCTGATGGGATCCGGTGCTTTAGTGCTGGTATGATCGCATCCGACATGCAACTATCTATTTGTTCCTTATGCTTGCCCCTACTACTACTACTACTACTACTAGTCGTTGGGTGTCAAGCGCGGTGGGAAAAGTCACACAGTAATCGTCAAAAATAAGAAAATGAGGTCATATAGATCACGCTCCCGCGTCATCCTTGTCACGTGGCGCAAAAATATATTTAAAAAGGGGAATGCAACACGAGGACTTCCCAGGAGGTCACCCATCCTAGTACTACTCTCGCCCAAGCACGCTTAACTTCGGAGTTCTGATGGGATCCGGTGCTTTAGTGCTGGTATGATCGCATCCGATATGCAACTATCTATTTGTTCCTTATGCTTGCCCCTACTACTACTACTACTACTACTAGTCGTTGGGTGTCAAGCGCGGTGGGAAAAGTCACACAGTAATCGTCAAAAATAAGAAAATGAGGTCATATAGATCACGCTCCCGCGTCATCCTTGTCACGTGGCGCAAAAATATATTTAAAAAGGGGAATGCAACACGAGGACTTCCCAGGAGGTCACCCATCCTAGTACTACTCTCGCCCAAGCACGCTTAACTTCGGAGTTCTAATGGGATCCGGTGCTTTAGTGCTGGTATGATCACATCCGACATGCAACTATCTATTTGTTCCTTATGCTTGCTACTACTACTACTACTACTACTACTACTAGTCGTTGGGTGTCAAGCGCGGTGGGAAAAGTCACACAGTAATCGTCAAAAATAAGAAAATGAGGTCATATAGATCACGCTCCCGCGTCATCCTTGTCACGTGGCGCAAAAATATATTTAAAAAGGGGAATGCAACACGAGGACTTCCCAGGAGGTCACCCATCCTAGTACTACTCTCGCCCAAGCACGCTTAACTTCGAAGTTCTGACGGGATCCGGTGCTTTAGTGCTGGTATGATCGCATCCGACATGCAACTATCTATTTGTTCCTTATGCTTGCCCCTACTACTACTACTACTACTACTAGTCGTTGGGTGTCAAGCGCGGTGGGAAAAGTCACACAGTAATCGTCAAAAATAAGAAAATGAGGTCATATAGATCACGCTCCCGCGTCATCCTTGTCACGTGGCGCAAAAATATATTTAAAAAGGGGAATGCAACACGAGGACTTCCCAGGAGGTCACCCATCCTAGTACTACTCTCGCCCAAGCACGCTTAACTTCGGAGTTCTGATGGGATCCGGTGCTTTAGTGCTGGTATGATCGCATCCGATATGCAACTATCTATTTGTTCCTTATGCTTGCCCCTACTACTACTACTACTACTACTAGTCGTTGGGTGTCAAGCGCGGTGGGAAAAGTCACACAGTAATCGTCAAAAATAAGAAAATGAGGTCATATAGATCACGCTCCCGCGTCATCCTTGTCACGTGGCGCAAAAATATATTTAAAAAGGGGAATGCAACACGAGGACTTCCCAGGAGGTCACCCATCCTAGTACTACTCTCGCCCAAGCACGCTTAACTTCGGAGTTCTAATGGGATCCGGTGCTTTAGTGCTGGTATGATCACATCCGACATGCAACTATCTATTTGTTCCTTATGCTTGCCCCTACTACTACTACTACTACTACTACTACTACTACTACTACTACTACTAGTCGTTGGGTGTCAAGCGCGGTGGGAAAAGTCACACAGTAATCGTCAAAAATAAGAAAATGAGGTCATATAGATCACGGTCCCGCGTCATCCTTGTCACGTGGCGCAAAAATATATTTAAAAAGGGGAATGCAACACGAGGACTTCCCAGGAGGTCACCCATCCTAGTACTACTCTCGCCCAAGCACGCTTAACTTCGAAGTTCTGACGGGATCCGGTGCTTTAGTGCTGGTATGATCGCATCCGACATGCAACTATCTATTTGTTCCTTATGCTTGCCCCTACTACTACTACTACTACTACTACTAGTCGTTGGGTGTCAAGCGCGGTGGGAAAAGTCACACAGTAATCGTCAAAAATAAGAAAATGAGGTCATATAGATCACGCTCCCGCGTCATCCTTGTCACGTGGCGCAAAAATATATTTAAAAAGGGGAATGCAACACGAGGACTTCCCAGGAGGTCACCCATCCTAGTACTACTCTCGCCCAAGCACGCTTAACTTCGGAGTTCTGATGGGATCCGGTGCTTTAGTGCTGGTATGATCGCATCCGACATGCAACTATCTATTTGTTCCTTATGCTTGCCCCTACTACTACTACTACTACTACTACTAGTCGTTGGGTGTCAAGCGCGGTGGGAAAAGTCACACAGTAATCGTCAAAAATAAGAAAATGAGGTCATATAGATCACGCTCCCGCGTCATCCTTGTCACGTGGCGCAAAAATATATTTAAAAAGGGGAATGCAACACAAGGACTTCCGAGGAGGTCACCCATCCTAGTACTACTCTCGCCCAAGCACGCTTAACTTCGGAGTTCTGATTTGATCCGGTGCTTTAGTGCTGGTATGATCGCATCCGACATGCAACTATCTATTTGTTCCTTATGCTTGCCCCTACTACTACTACTACTACTACTACTACTAGTCGTTGGGTGTCAAGCGCGGTGGAAAAAGTCACACAGTAATCGTCAAAAATAAGAAAATGAGGTCATATAGATCACGCTCCCGCGTCATCCTTGTCAGGTGGCGCAAAAATATATTTAAAAAGGGGAATGCAACACGAGGACTTCCCAGGAGGTCACCCATCCTAGTACTACTCTCGCCCAAGCACGCTTAACTTCGAAGTTCTGATGGGATCCGGTGCTTTAGTGCTGGTATGATCGCATCCGACATGTAACTATCTATTTGTTCCTTATGCTTGCCCCTACTACTACTACTACTACTACTACTACTACTACTACTAGTGGTTGGGTGTCAAGCGCGGTGGGAAAAGTCACACAGTAATCGTCAAAAATAAGAAAATGAGGTCATATAGATCACGGTCCCGCGTCATCCTTGTCACGTGGCGCAAAAATATATTTAAAAAGGGGAATGCAACACGAGGACTTCCCAGGAGGTCACCCATCCTAGTACTACTCTCGCCCAAGCACGCTTAACTTCGGAGTTCTGATAGGATCCGGTGCTTTAGTGCTGGTATGATCGCATCCGACATGCAACTATCTATTTGTTCCTTATGCTTGCCCCTACTACTACTACTACTACTAGTCGTTGGGTGTCAAGCGCGGTGCGAAAAGTCACACAGTAATCGTCAAAAATAAGAAAATGAGGTCATATAGATCACGCTCCCGCGTCATCCTTGTCACGTGGCGTAAAAATATATTTAAAAAGGGGAATGCAACACGAGGACTTCCCAGGAGGTCACCCATCCTAGTACCACTCTCGCCCAAGCACGCTTAACTTCGGAGTTCTGATGGGATCCGGTGCTTTAGTGCTGGTATGATCGCATCCGACATGCAACTATCTATTTGTTCCTTATGCTTGCCCCTACTACTACTACTACTACTACTAGTCGTTGGGTGTCAAGCGCGGTGGGAAAAGTCACACAGTAATCGTCAAAAATAAGAAAATGAGGTCATATAGATCACGCTCCCGCGTCATCCTTGTCACGTGGCGCAAAAATATATTTAAAAAGGGGAATGCAACACGAGGACTTCCCAGGAGGTCACCCATCCTAGTACTACTCTCGCCCAAGCACGCTTAACTTCGGAGTTCTGATGGGATCCGGTGCTTTAGTGCTGGTATGATCGCATCCGATATGCAACTATCTATTTGTTCCTTATGCTTGCCCCTACTACTACTACTACTACTACTAGTCGTTGGGTGTCAAGCGCGGTGGGAAAAGTCACACAGTAATCGTCAAAAATAAGAAAATGAGGTCATATAGATCACGCTCCCGCGTCATCCTTGTCACGTGGCGCAAAAATATATTTAAAAAGGGGAATGCAACACGAGGACTTCCCAGGAGGTCACCCATCCTAGTACTACTCTCGCCCAAGCACGCTTAACTTCGGAGTTCTAATGGGATCCGGTGCTTTAGTGCTGGTATGATCACATCCGACATGCAACTATCTATTTGTTCCTTATGCTTGCCCCTACTACTACTACTACTACTACTACTACTACTACTACTACTACTACTACTAGTCGTTGGGTGTCAAGCGCGGTGGGAAAAGTCACACAGTAATCGTCAAAAATAAGAAAATGAGGTCATATAGATCACGGTCCCGCGTCATCCTTGTCACGTGGCGCAAAAATATATTTAAAAAGGGGAATGCAACACGAGGACTTCCCAGGAGGTCACCCATCCTAGTACTACTCTCGCCCAAGCACGCTTAACTTCGAAGTTCTGACGGGATCCGGTGCTTTAGTGCTGGTATGATCGCATCCGACATGCAACTATCTATTTGTTCCTTATGCTTGCCCCTACTACTACTACTACTACTACTACTACTAGTCGTTGGGTGTCAAGCGCGGTGGGAAAAGTCACACAGTAATCGTCAAAAATAAGAAAATGAGGTCATATAGATCACGCTCCCGCGTCATCCTTGTCACGTGGCGCAAAAATATATTTAAAAAGGGGAATGCAACACGAGGACTTCCCAGGAGGTCACCCATCCTAGTACTACTCTCGCCCAAGCACGCTTAACTTCGGAGTTCTGATGGGATCCGGTGCTTTAGTGCTGGTATGATCGCATCCGACATGCAACTATCTATTTGTTCCTTATGCTTGCCCCTACTACTACTACTACTACTACTACTAGTCGTTGGGTGTCAAGCGCGGTGGGAAAAGTCACACAGTAATCGTCAAAAATAAGAAAATGAGGTCATATAGATCACGCTCCCGCGTCATCCTTGTCACGTGGCGCAAAAATATATTTAAAAAGGGGAATGCAACACAAGGACTTCCGAGGAGGTCACCCATCCTAGTACTACTCTCGCCCAAGCACGCTTAACTTCGGAGTTCTGATTTGATCCGGTGCTTTAGTGCTGGTATGATCGCATCCGACATGCAACTATCTATTTGTTCCTTATGCTTGCCCCTACTACTACTACTACTACTACTACTACTAGTCGTTGGGTGTCAAGCGCGGTGGAAAAAGTCACACAGTAATCGTCAAAAATAAGAAAATGAGGTCATATAGATCACGCTCCCGCGTCATCCTTGTCAGGTGGCGCAAAAATATATTTAAAAAGGGGAATGCAACACGAGGACTTCCCAGGAGGTCACCCATCCTAGTACTACTCTCGCCCAAGCACGCTTAACTTCGGAGTTCTGATGGGATCCGGTGCTTTAGTGCTGGTATGATCGCATCCGACATGTAACTATCTATTTGTTCCTTATGCTTGCCCCTACTACTACTACTACTACTACTACTACTACTACTACTACTAGTGGTTGGGTGTCAAGCGCGGTGGGAAAAGTCACACAGTAATCGTCAAAAATAAGAAAATGAGGTCATATAGATCACGGTCCCGCGTCATCCTTGTCACGTGGCGCAAAAATATATTTAAAAAGGGGAATGCAACACGAGGACTTCCCAGGAGGTCACCCATCCTAGTACTACTCTCGCCCAAGCACGCTTAACTTCGGAGTTCTGATAGGATCCGGTGCTTTAGTGCTGGTATGATCGCATCCGACATGCAACTATCTATTTGTTCCTTATGCTTGCCCCTACTACTACTACTACTACTAGTCGTTGGGTGTCAAGCGCGGTGCGAAAAGTCACACAGTAATCGTCAAAAATAAGAAAATGAGGTCATATAGATCACGCTCCCGTGTCATCCTTGTCACGTGGCGTAAAAATATATTTAAAAAGGGGAATGCAACACGAGGACTTCCCAGGAGGTCACCCATCCTAGTACCACTCTCGCCCAAGCACGCTTAACTTCGGAGTTCTGATGGGATCCGGTGCTTTAGTGCTGGTATGATCGCATCCGACATGCAACTATCTATTTGTTCCTTATGCTTGCCCCTACTACTACTACTACTACTACTAGTCGTTGGGTGTCAAGCGCGGTGGGAAAAGTCACACAGTAATCGTCAAAAATAAGAAAATGAGGTCATATAGATCACGCTCCCGCGTCATCCTTGTCACGTGGCGCAAAAATATATTTAAAAAGGGGAATGCAACACGAGGACTTCCCAGGAGGTCACCCATCCTAGTACTACTCTCGCCCAAGCACGCTTAACTTCGGAGTTCTGATGGGATCCGGTGCTTTAGTGCTGGTATGATCGCATCCGATATGCAACTATCTATTTGTTCCTTATGCTTGCCCCTACTACTACTACTACTACTACTAGTCGTTGGGTGTCAAGCGCGGTGGGAAAAGTCACACAGTAATCGTCAAAAATAAGAAAATGAGGTCATATAGATCACGCTCCCGCGTCATCCTTGTCACGTGGCGCAAAAATATATTTAAAAAGGGGAATGCAACACGAGGACTTCCCAGGAGGTCACCCATCCTAGTACTACTCTCGCCCAAGCACGCTTAACTTCGGAGTTCTAATGGGATCCGGTGCTTTAGTGCTGGTATGATCACATCCGACATGCAACTATCTATTTGTTCCTTATGCTTGCCCCTACTACTACTACTACTACTACTACTACTACTACTACTAGTCGTTGGGTGTCAAGCGCGGTGGGAAAAGTCACACAGTAATCGTCAAAAATAAGAAAATGAGGTCATATAGATCACGGTCCCGCGTCATCCTTGTCACGTGGCGCAAAAATATATTTAAAAAGGGGAATGCAACACGAGGACTTCCCAGGAGGTCACCCATCCTAGTACTACTCTCGCCCAAGCACGCTTAACTTCGAAGTTCTGACGGGATCCGGTGCTTTAGTGCTGGTATGATCGCATCCGACATGCAACTATCTATTTGTTCCTTATGCTTGCCCCTACTACTACTACTACTACTACTACTACTAGTCGTTGGGTGTCAAGCGCGGTGGGAAAAGTCACACAGTAATCGTCAAAAATAAGAAAATGAGGTCATATAGATCACGCTCCCGCGTCATCCTTGTCACGTGGCGCAAAAATATATTTAAAAAGGGGAATGCAACACGAGGACTTCCCAGGAGGTCACCCATCCTAGTACTACTCTCGCCCAAGCACGCTTAACTTCGGAGTTCTGATGGGATCCGGTGCTTTAGTGCTGGTATGATCGCATCCGACATGCAACTATCTATTTGTTCCTTATGCTTGCCCCTACTACTACTACTACTACTACTAGTCGTTGGGTGTCAAGCGCGGTGGGAAAAGTCACACAGTAATCGTCAAAAATAAGAAAATGAGGTCATATAGATCACGCTCCCGCGTCATCCTTGTCACGTGGCGCAAAAATATATTTAAAAAGGGGAATGCAACACAAGGACTTCCGAGGAGGTCACCCATCCTAGTACTACTCTCGCCCAAGCACGCTTAACTTCGGAGTTCTGATTTGATCCGGTGCTTTAGTGCTGGTATGATCGCATCCGACATGCAACTATCTATTTGTTCCTTATGCTTGCCCCTACTACTACTACTACTACTACTACTACTAGTCGTTGGGTGTCAAGCGCGGTGGAAAAAGTCACACAGTAATCGTCAAAAATAAGAAAATGAGGTCATATAGATCACGCTCCCGCGTCATCCTTGTCAGGTGGCGCAAAAATATATTTAAAAAGGGGAATGCAACACGAGGACTTCCCAGGAGGTCACCCATCCTAGTACTACTCTCGCCCAAGCACGCTTAACTTCGGAGTTCTGATGGGATCCGGTGCTTTAGTGCTGGTATGATCGCATCCGACATGCAACTATCTATTTGTTCCTTATGCTTGCCCCTACTACTACTACTACTACTACTACTACTACTACTACTACTAGTGGTTGGGTGTCAAGCGCGGTGGGAAAAGTCACACAGTAATCGTCAAAAATAAGAAAATGAGGTCATATAGATCACGGTCCCGCGTCATCCTTGTCACGTGGCGCAAAAATATATTTAAAAAGGGGAATGCAACACGAGGACTTCCCAGGAGGTCACCCATCCTAGTACTACTCTCGCCCAAGCACGCTTAACTTCGGAGTTCTGATAGGATCCGGTGCTTTAGTGCTGGTATGATCGCATCCGACATGCAACTATCTATTTGTTCCTTATGCTTGCCCCTACTACTACTACTACTACTAGTCGTTGGGTGTCAAGCGCGGTGGGAAAAGTCACACAGTAATCGTCAAAAATAAGAAAATGAGGTCATATAGATCACGCTCCCGCGTCATCCTTGTCACGTGGCGCAAAAATATATTTAAAAAGGGGAATGCAACACGAGGACTTCCCAGGAGGTCACCCATCCTAGTACTACTCTCGCCCAAGCACGCTTAACTTCGGAGTTCTGATGGGATCCGGTGCTTTAGTGCTGGTATGATCGCATCCGACATGCAACTATCTATTTGTTCCTTATGCTTGCCCCTACTACTACTACTACTACTACTACTACTACTACTACTACTACTAGTCGTTGGGTGTCAAGCGCGGTGGGAAAAGTCACACAGTAATCGTCAAAAATAAGAAAATGAGGTCATATAGATCACGCTCCCGCGTCATCCTTGTCACGTGGCGCAAAAATATATTTAAAAAGGGGAATGCAACACGAGGACTTCCCAGGAGGTCACCCATCCTAGTACTACTCTCGCCCAAGCACGCTTAACTTCAGAGTTCTGATGGGATCTGGTGCTTTAGTGCTGGTATGATCGCATCCGACATGCAAATATCTATTTGTTCCTTATGCTTGCCCCTACTAATACTACTACTACTACTACTACTACTAGTCGTTGGGTGTCAAGCGCGGTGGGAAAAGTCACACAGTAATCGTCAAAAATAAGAAAATGAGGTCATATAGATCACGGTCCCGCGTCATCCTTGTCACGTGGCGCAAAAATATATTTAAAAAGGGGAATGCAACACGAGGACTTCCCAGGAGGTCACCCATCCTAGTACTACTCTCGCCCAAGCACGCTTAACTTCGGAGTTCTGATGGGATCCGGTGCTTTAGTGCTGGTATGATCGCATCCCACATGAAACTATCTATTTGTTCCTTATGCTTGCCCCTACTACTACTACTACTACTAGTCGTTGGGTGTCAAGCGCGGTGGGAAAAGTCACACAGTAATCGTCAAAAATAAGAAAATGAGGTCATATAGATCACGCTCCCGCGTCATCCTTGTCACGTGGCGCAAAAATATATTTAAAAAGGGGAATGCAACACGAGGACTTCCCAGGAGGTCACCCATCCTAGTACTACTCTCGCCCAAGCACGCTTAACTTCGGAGTTCTGATGGGATCCGGTGCTTTAGTGCTGGTATGATCGCATCCGACATGCAACTATCTATTTGTTCCTTATGCTTGCCCCTACTACTACTACTACTACTACTAGTCGTTGGGTGTCAAGCGCGGTGGGAAAAGTCACACAGTAATCGTCAAAAATAAGAAAATGAGGTCATATAGATCACGCTCCCGCGTCATCCTTGTCAGGTGGCGCAAAAATATATTTAAAAAGGGGAATGCAACACGAGGACTTCCCAGGAGGTCACCCATCCTAGTACTACTCTCGCCCAAGCACGCTTAACTTCGGAGTTCTGATGGGATCCGGTGCTTTAGTGCTGGTATGATCGCATCCGACATGCAACTATCTATTTGTTCCTTATGTTTGCCCCTACTACTACTACTACTACTAGTGGTTGGGTGTCAAGCGCGGTGGGAAAAGTCACACAGTAATTGTCAAAAATAAGAAAATGAGGTCATATAGATCACGGTCCCGCGTCATCCTTGTCACGTGGCGTAAAAATATATTTAAAAAGGGGACTGCAACACGAGGACTTCCCAGGAGGTCACCCATCCTAGTACTACTGTCGCCCAAGCACGCTTAACTTCGGAGTTCTGATGGGATCCGATGCTTTAGTGCTGGTATGATCGCATCCGACATGCAACTATCTATTTGTTCCTTATGCTTGCCCCTACTACTACTACTACTACTAGTCGTTGGGTGTCAAGCGCGGTGGGAAAAGTCACACAGTAATCGTCAAAAATAAGAAAATGAGGTCATATAGATCACGCTCCCGCGTCATCCTTGTCACGTGGCGCAAAAATATATTTAAAAAGGGGAATGCAACACGAGGACTTCCCAGGAGGTCACCCATCCTAGTACTACTCTCGCCCAAGCACGCTTAACTTCGGAGTTCTGATGGGATCCGGTGCTTTAGTGCTGGTATGATCGCATCCGACATGCAACTATCTATTTGTTCCTTATGCTTGCCCCTACTACTACTACTACTACTACTACTACTACTACTACTACTACTAGTCGTTGGGTGTCAAGCGCGGTGGGAAAAGTCACACAGTAATCGTCAAAAATAAGAAAATGAGGTCATATAGATCACGCTCCCGCGTCATCCTTGTCACGTGGCGCAAAAATATATTTAAAAAGGGGAATGCAACACGAGGACTTCCCAGGAGGTCACCCATCCTAGTACTACTCTCGCCCAAGCACGCTTAACTTCGGAGTTCTGATGGGATCTGGTGCTTTAGTGCTGGTATGATCGCATCCGACATGCAAATATCTATTTGTTCCTTATGCTTGCCCCTACTAATACTACTACTACTACTACTACTACTACTAGTCGTTGGGTGTCAAGCGCGGTGGGAAAAGTCACACAGTAATCGTCAAAAATAAGAAAATGAGGTCATATAGATCACGGTCCCGCGTCATCCTTGTCACGTGGCGCAAAAATATATTTAAAAAGGGGAATGCAACACGAGGACTTCCCAGGAGGTCACCCATCCTAGTACTACTCTCGCCCAAGCACGCTTAACTTCGGAGTTCTGATGGGATCCGGTGCTTTAGTGCTGGTATGATCGCATCCGACATGAAACTATCTATTTGTTCCTTATGCTTGCCCCTACTACTACTACTACTACTAGTCGTTGGGTGTCAAGCGCGGTGGGAAAAGTCACACAGTAATCGTCAAAAATAAGAAAATAAGGTCATATAGATCACGCTCCCGCGTCATCCTTGTCACGTGGCGCAAAAATATATTTAAAAAGGGGAATGCAACACGAGGACTTCCCAGGAGGTCACCCATCCTAGTACTACTCTCGCCCAAGCACGCTTAACTTCGGAGTTCTGATGGTATCCGCTGCTTTTGTGCTGGTATGATCGCATCCGACATGAAACTATCTATTTGTTCCTTATGCTTGCCCCTACTACTACTACTACTACTAGTCGTTGGGTGTCAAGCGCGGTGGGAAAAGTCACACAGTAATCGTCAAAAATAAGAAAATGAGGTCATATAGATCACGCTCCCGCGTCATCCTTGTCACGTGACGTAAAAATATATTTAAAAAGGGGAATGCAACACGAGGACTTCCCAGGAGGTCACCCATCCTAGTACTACTCTCGCCCAAGCACGCTTAACTTCGGAGTTCTCGCCCAAGCACGCTTAACTTCGGAGTTCTGATGGGATCCGGTGCTTTAGTGCTGGTATGATCGCATCCGACATGCAACTATCTATTTGTTCCTTATGCTTGCCCCTACTACTACTACTACTACTACTACTACTACTAGTCGTTGGGTGTCAAGCGCGGTGGGAAAAGTCACACAGTAATCGCCAAAAATAAGAAAATGAGGTCATATAGATCACGCTCCCGCGTCATCCTTGTCACGTGGCGCAAAAATATATTTAAAAAGGGGAATGCAACACGAGGACTTCCCAGGAGGTCACCCATCCTAGTACTACTCTCGCCCAAGCACGCTTAACTTCGAAGTTTTGATGGGATCCGGTGCTTTAGTGCTGGTATGATCGCATCCGACATGCAACTATCTATTTGTTCCTTATGCTTGCCCCTACTACTACTACTACTACTACTACTACTAGTCGTTGGGTGTCAAGCGCGGTGGGAAAAGTCACACAGTAATCGTCAAAAATAAGAAAATGAGGTCATATAGATCACGCTCCCGCGTCATCCTTGTCACGTGGCGCAAAAATATATTTAAAAAGGGGAATGCAACACCAGGACTTCCCAGGAGGTCACCCATCCTAGTACTACTCTCGCCCAAGCACGCTTAACTTCGGAGTTCTGATGGGATCCGGTGCTTTAGTGCTGGTATGATCGCATCCGACATGCAACTATCTATTTGTTCCTTATGCTTGCCCCTACTACTACTACTACTACTACTACTAGTGGTTGGGTGTCAAGCGCGGTGGGAAAAGTCACACAGTAATCGTCAAAAATAAGAAAATGAGGTCATATAGATCACGCTCCCGCGTCATCCTTGTCACGTGGCGCAAAAATATATTTAAAAAGGGGAATGCAACACGAGGACTTCCCAGGAGGTCACCCATCCTTGTACTACTCTCGCCCAAGCACGCTTAACTTCGAAGTTCTAATGGGATCCGGTGCTTTAGTGCTGGTATGATCGCATCCGACATGCAACTATCTATTTGTTCCTTATGCTTGCCCCTACTACTACTACTACTACTACTACTACTACTACTACTACTACTACTACTACTACTACTACTACTAGTCGTTGGGTGTCAAGCGCGGTGGGAAAAGTCACACAGTAATCGTCAAAAATAAGAAAATGAGGTCATATAGATCACGCTCCCGCGTCATCCTTGTCACGTGGCGCAAAAATATATTTAAAAAGGGGAATGCAACACGAGGACTTTCCAGGAGGTCACCCATCCTAGTACTACTCTCGCCCAAGCACGCTTAACTTCGGAGTTCTGATGGGATCCGGTGCTTTAGTGCTGGTATGATCGCATCCGACATGTAACTATCTATTTGTTCCTTATGCTTGCCCCTACTACTACTACTACTACTACTACTACTACTAGTCGTTGGGTGTCAAGCGCGGTGGAAAAAGTCACACAGTAATCGTCAAAAATAAGAAAATGAGGTCATATAGATCACGGTCCCGCGTCATCCTTGTCACGTGGCGCAAAAATATATTTAAAAAGGGAATGCAACACGAGGACTTCCCAGGAGGTCACCCATCCTAGTAGTACTCTCGCCCAAGCACACTTAACTTCGGAGTTCCGATGGGATCCGGTGCTTTAGTGCTGGTATGATCGCATCCGACATGCAACTATCTATTTGTTCCTTATGCTTGCCCCTACTACTACTACTACTACTACTACTACTAGTCGTTGGGTGTCAAGCGCGGTGGGAAAAGTCACACAGTAATCGTCAAAAATAAGAAAATGAGGTCATATAGATCACGCTCCCGCGTCATCCTTGTCACGTGGCGCAAAAATATATTTAAAAAGGGGAATGCAACACGAGGACTTCCCAGGAGGTCACCCATCCTAGTACTACTCTCGCCCAAGCACGCTTAACTTCGGAGTTCTGATGGGATCCGGTGCTTTAGTGCTAGTATGATCGCATCCGACATGCAACTATCTATTTGTTCCTTATGCTTGCCCCTACTACTACTACTACTACTACTACTAGTCGTTGGGTGTCAAGCGCGGTGGGAAAAGTCACACAGTGATCGTCAAAAATAAGAAAATGAGGTCATATAGATCACGCTCCCGCATCATCCTTGTCACGTGGCGCAAAAATATATTTAAAAAGGGGAATGCAACACGAGGACTTCCCAGGAGGTCACCCATCCTAGTACTACTCTCGCCCAAGCACGCTTAACTTCGGATTCTGATGGGATCCGGTGCTTTAGTGCTGGTATGATCGCATCCGACATGCAACTATCTATTTGTTCCTTATGCTTGCCCCTACTACTACTACTACTACTACTACTAGTAGTCGTTGGGTGTCAAGCGCGGTGGGAAAAGTCACACAGTAATCGTCAAAAATAAGAAAATGAGGTCATATAGATCACGGTCCCGCATCATCCTTGTCACGTGGTGCAAAAATATATTTAAAAAGGGGAATGCAACACGAGGACTTCCCAGGAGGTCACCCATCCTAGTACTACTCTCGCCCAAGCACGCTTAACTTCGGAGTTCTGATGGGATCCGGTGCTTTAGTGCTGGTATGATCGCATCCGACATGCACCTATCTATTTGTTCCTTATGCTTGCCCCTACTACTACTACTACTACTACTAGTCGTTGGGTGTCAAGCGCGGTGGGAAAAGTCACACAGTAATCGTCAAAAATAAGAAAATGAGGTCATATAGATCACGCTCCCGCGTCATCCTTGTCACGTGGCGCAAAAATATATTTAAAAAGGGGAATGCAACACGAGGACTTCCCAGGAGGTCACCCATCCTAGTACTACTCTCGCCCAAGCACGCTTAACTTCGGAGTTCTGATGGGATCCGGTGCTTTAGTGTTGGTATGATCGCATCCGACATGCAACTATCTATTTGTTCCTTATGCTTGCCCCTACTACTACTACTACTACTACTAGTCGTTGGGTGTCAAGCGCGGTGGGAAAAGTCACACAGTAATCGTCAAAAATAAGAAAATGAGGTCATATAGATCACGGTCTCGCGTCATCCTTGTCACGTGGCGCAAAAATATATTTAAAAAGGGGAATGCAACACGAGGACTTCCCAGGAGGTCACCCATCCTAGTACTACTCTCGCCCAAGCACGCTTAACTTCGGAGTTCTGATGGGATCCGGTGCTTTAGTGCTGGTATGATCGCATCCGACATGCAACTATCTATTTGTTCCTTATGCTTTCCCGTACTACTACTACTACTACTACTACTACTACTACTACTACTAGTCGTTGGGTGTCAAGCGCGGTGGGAAAAGTCACACAGTAATCGTCAAAAATAAGAAAATGAGGTCATATAGATCACGCTCCCGCGTCATCCTTGTCACGTGGCGCAAAAATATATTTAAAAAGGGGAATGCAACACGAGGACTTCCCAGGAGGTCACCCATCCTAGTACTACTCTCGCCCAAGCACGCTTAACTTCGGAGTTCTGATGGGATCCGGTGCTTTAGTGCTAGTATGATCGCATCCGACATGCAACTATCTATTTGTTCCTTATGCTTGCCCCTACTACTACTACTACTACTACTAGTCGTTGGGTGTCAAGCGCGGTGGGAAAAGTCACACAGTGATCGTCAAAAATAAGAAAATGAGGTCATATAGATCACGCTCCCGCATCATCCTTGTCACGTGGCGCAAAAATATATTTAAAAAGGGGAATGCAACACGAGGACTTCCCAGGAGGTCACCCATCCTAGTACTACTCTCGCCCAAGCACGCTTAACTTCGGATTCTGATGGGATCCGGTGCTTTAGTGCTGGTATGATCGCATCCGACATGCAACTATCTATTTGTTCCTTATGCTTGCCCCTACTACTACTACTACTACTACTACTAGTAGTCGTTGGGTGTCAAGCGCGGTGGGAAAAGTCACACAGTAATCGTCAAAAATAAGAAAATGAGGTCATATAGATCACGGTCCCGCATCATCCTTGTCACGTGGTGCAAAAATATATTTAAAAAGGGGAATGCAACACGAGGACTTCCCAGGAGGTCACCCATCCTAGTACTACTCTCGCCCAAGCACGCTTAACTTCGGAGTTCTGATGGGATCCGGTGCTTTAGTGCTGGTATGATCGCATCCGACATGCACCTATCTATTTGTTCCTTATGCTTGCCCCTACTACTACTACTACTACTACTAGTCGTTGGGTGTCAAGCGCGGTGGGAAAAGTCACACAGTAATCGTCAAAAATAAGAAAATGAGGTCATATAGATCACGCTCCCGCGTCATCCTTGTCACGTGGCGCAAAAATATATTTAAAAAGGGGAATGCAACACGAGGACTTCCCAGGAGGTCACCCATCCTAGTACTACTCTCGCCCAAGCACGCTTAACTTCGGAGTTCTGATGGGATCCGGTGCTTTAGTGTTGGTATGATCGCATCCGACATGCAACTATCTATTTGTTCCTTATGCTTGCCCCTACTACTACTACTACTACTAGTCGTTGGGTGTCAAGCGCGGTGGGAAAAGTCACACAGTAATCGTCAAAAATAAGAAAATGAGGTCATATAGATCACGGTCTCGCGTCATCCTTGTCACGTGGCGCAAAAATATATTTAAAAAGGGGAATGCAACACGAGGACTTCCCAGGAGGTCACCCATCCTAGTACTACTCTCGCCCAAGCACGCTTAACTTCGGAGTTCTGATGGGATCCGGTGCTTTAGTGCTGGTATGATCGCATCCGACATGCAACTATCTATTTGTTCCTTATGCTTTCCCGTACTACTACTACTACTACTACTACTACTACTACTACTAGTCGTTGGGTGTCAAGCGCGGTGGGAAAAGTCACACAGTAATCGTCAAAAATAAGAAAATGAGGTCATATAGATCACGCTCCCGCGTCATCCTTGTCATGTGGCGCAAAAATATATTTAAAAAGGGGAATGCAACACGAGGACTTCCCAGCAGGTCACCCATCCTAGTACTACTTTCGCCCAAACACGCTTAACTTCGGAGTTCTGATGGGATCCGGTGCTTTAGTGCTGGTATGATCGCATCCGACATGCAACTATCTATTTGTTCCTTATGCTTGCCCCTACTAGTACTACTACTACTCATACTACTACTAGTCGTTGGGTGTCAAGCGCGGTGGGAAAAGTCACACAGTAATCGTCAAAAATAAGAAAATGAGGTCATATAGATCACGCTCCCGCGTCATCCTTGTCACGTGGCGCAAAAATATATTTAAAAAGGGGAATGCAACACGAGGACTTCCCAGGAGGTCGCCCAAGCACGCTTAACTTCGGAGTTCTGATGGGATCCGGTGCTTTAGTGCTGGTATGATCGCATCCGACATGCAACTATCTATTTGTTCCTTATGCTTGCCCCTACTACTACTACTACTACTACTACTAGTCGTTGGGTGTCAAGCGCGGTGGGAAAAGTCACACAGTAATCGTCAAAAATAAGAAAATGAGGTCATATAGATCACGCTCCCGCGTCATCCTTGTCACGTGGCGCAAAAATATATTTTAAAAGGGGAATGCAACACGAGGACTTTCCAGGAGGTCACCCATCCTAGTACTACTCTCGCCCAAGCACGCTTAACTTCGGAGTTCTGATGGGATCCGGTGCTTTAGTGCTGGTATGATCGCATCCGACATGCAACTATCTATTTGTTCCTTATGCTTTCCCCTACTACTACTACTACTACAACTACTACTACTACTACTACTACTACTACTACTACTACTACTACTACTACTACTACTACTACTACTACTACTACTACTAGTCGTTGGGTGTCAAGCGCGGTGGGAAAAGTCACACAGTAATCGTCAAAAATAATAAAATGAGGTCATATAGATCACGCTCCCGCGTCATCCTTGTCACGTGGCGCAAAAATAGAGGTCACCCATCCTAGTACTACTCTCGCCCAAGCACGCTTAACTTCGGAGTTCTGATGGGATCCGGTGCTTTAGTGCTGGTATGATCGCATCCGACATGCAACTATCTATTTGTTCCTTATGCTTGCCCCTACTACTACTACTACTACTACTACTAGTCGTTGGGTGTCAAGCGCGGTGGGAAAAGTCACACAGTAATCGTCAAAAATAAGAAAATGAGGTCATATAGATCACGCTCCCGCGTCATCCTTGTCACGTGGCGCAAAAATATATTTAAAAAGGGGAATGCAACACGAGGACTTCCCAGGAGGTCACCCATCCTAGTACTACTCTCGCCCAAGCACGCTTAACTTCGGAGTTCTGATGGGATCCGGTGCTTTAGTGCTGGTATGATCGCATCCGACATGCAACTATCTATTTGTTCCTTATGCTTGCCCCTACTACTGCTACTACTACTACTACTAGTCGTTGGGTGTCAAGCGCGGTGGGAAAAGTCACACAGTAATCGTCAAAAATAAGAAAATGAGGTCATATAGATCACGGTCCCGCGTCATCCTTGTCACGTGGCGCAAAAATATATCTAAAAGGGGAATGCAACACGAGGACTTCCCAGGAGGTCACCCATCCTAGTACTACTCTCGCCCAAGCACGCTTAACTTCGGAGTTCTGATGGGATCCGGTGCTTTAGTGCTGGTATGATCGCATCCGACATGCAACTATCTATTTGTTCCTTATGCTTGCCCCTACTACTACTACTACTACTAGTCGTTGGGTGTCAAGCGCGGTGGGAAAAGTCACACAGTAATCGTCAAAAATAAGAAAATGAGGTCATATAGATCACGCTCCCGCGTCATCCTTGTCACGTGGCGCAAAAATATATTTAAAAAGGGGAATGCAACACGAGGACTTCCCAGGAGGTCACCCATCCTAGTACTACTCTCGCCCAAGCACGCTTAACTTCGGAGTTCTGATGGGATCCGGTGCTTTAGTGCTGGTATGATCGCATCCGACATGCAACTATCTATTTGTTCCTTATGCTTGCCCCTACTACTACTACTACTACTAGTCGTTGGGTGTCAAGCGCGGTGGGAAAAGTCACACAGTGATCGTCAAAAATAAGAAAATGAGGTCATATAGATCACGCTCCCGCATCATCCTTGTCACGTGGCGCAAAAATATATTTAAAAAGGGGAATGCAACACGAGGACTTCCCAGGAGGTCACCCATCCTAGTACTACTCTCGCCCAAGCACGCTTAACTTCGGATTCTGATGGGATCCGGTGCTTTAGTGCTGGTATGATCGCATCCGACATGCAACTATCTATTTGTTCCTTATGCTTGCCCCTACTACTAGTACTACTACTACTACTACTAGTCGTTGGGTGTCAAGCGCGGTGGGAAAAGTCACACAGTAATCGTCAAAAATAAGAAAATGAGGTCATATAGATCACGGTCCCGCGTCATCCTTGTCACGTGGTGCAAAAATATATTTAAAAAGGGGAATGCAACACGAGGACTTCCCAGGAGGTCACCCATCATAGTACTACTCTCGCCCAAGCACGCTGAACTTCGGAGTTCTGATGGGATCCGGTGCTTTAGTGCTGGTATGATCGCATCCGACATGCAACTATCTATTTGTTCCTTATGCTTGCCCCTACTACTACTACTACTACTACTAGTCGCTGGGTGTCAAGCACGGTGGGAAAAGTCACACAGTAATCGTCAAAAATAAGAAAATGAGGTCATATAGATCACGCTCCCGCGTCATCCTTGTCACGTGGCGCAAAAATATATTTAAAAAGGGGAATGCAACACGAGGACTTCCCAGGAGGTCACCCATCCTAGTAATACTCTCGCCCAAGCACGCTTAACTTCGGAGTTCTGATGGGATCCGGTGCTTTAGTGTTGGTATGATCGCATCCGACATGCAACTATCTATTTGTTCCTTATGCTTGCCCCTACTACTACTACTAATACTACTACTACTAGTCGTTGGGTGTCAAGCGCGGTGGGAAAAGTCACACAGTAATCGTCAAAAATAAGAAAATGAGGTCATATAGATCACGGTCTCGCGTCATCCTTGTCACGTGGCGCAAAAATATATTTAAAAAGGGGAATGCAACACGAGGACTTCCCAGGAGGTCACCCATCCTAGTACTACTCTCGCCCAAGCACGCTTAACTTCGGAGTTCTGATGGGATCCGGTGCTTTAGTGCTGGTATGATCGCATCCGACATGCAACTATCTATTTGTTCCTTATGCTTTCCCGTACTACTACTACTACTACTACTACTACTACTACTAGTCGTTGGGTGTCAAGCGCGGTGGGAAAAGTCACACAGTAATCGTCAAAAATAAGAAAATGAGGTCATATAGATCACGCTCCCGCGTCATCCTTGTCATGTGGCGCAAAAATATATTTAAAAAGGGGAATGCAACACGAGGACTTCCCAGCAGGTCACCCATCCTAGTACTACTTTCGCCCAAACACGCTTAACTTCGGAGTTCTGATGGGATCCGGTGCTTTAGTGCTGGTATGATCGCATCCGACATGCAACTATCTATTTGTTCCTTATGCTTGCCCCTACTACTACTACTACTACCACTACTACTACTAGTCGTTGGGTGTCAAGCGCGGTGGGAAAAGTCACACAGTAATCGTCAAAAATTAGAAAATGAGTTCATATAGATCACGCTCCCGCGTCATCCTTGTCACGTGGCGCAAAAATATATTTAAAAAGGGGAATGCAACACGAGGACTTCCCAGGAGGTCGCCCAAGCACGCTTAACTTCGGAGTTCTGATGGGATCCGGTGCTTTAGTGCTGGTATGATCGCATCCGACATGCAACTATCTATTTGTTCCTTATGCTTGCCCCTACTACTACTACTACTACTACTACTAGTCGTTGGGTGTCAAGCGCGGTGGGAAAAGTCACACAGTAATCGTCAAAAATAAGAAAATGAGGTCATATAGATCACGCTCCCGCGTCATCCTTGTCACGTGGCGCAAAAATATATTTTAAAAGGGGAATGCAACACGAGGACTTTCCAGGAGGTTACCCATCCTAGTACTACTCTCGCCCAAGCACGCTTAACTTCGGAGTTCTGATGGGATCCGGTGCTTTAGTGCTGGTATGATCGCATCCGACATGCAACTATCTATTGTTCCTTATGCTTTCCCCTACTACAACTACTACTACAACTACTACTACTACTACTACTACTACTACTACTACTACTACTACTACTACTAGTCATTGGGTGTCAAGCGCGGTGGGAAAAGTCACACAGTAATCGTCAAAAATAATAAAATGAGGTCATATAGATCACGCTCCCGCGTCATCCTTGTCACGTGGCGCAAAAATAGAGGTCACCCATCCTAGTACTACTCTCGCCCAAGCACGCTTAACTTCGGAGTTCTGATGGGATCCGGTGCTTTAGTGCTGGTATGATCGCATCCGACATGCAACTATCTATTTGTTCCTTATGCTTGCCCCTACTACTGCTACTACTACTACTACTAGTCGTTGGGTGTCAAGCGCGGTGGGAAAAGTCACACAGTAATCGTCAAAAATAAGAAAATGAGGTCATATAGATCACGCTCCCGCGTCATCCTTGTCACGTGGCGCAAAAATATATTTAAAAAGGGGAATGCAACACGAGGACTTCCCAGGAGGTCACCCATCCTAGTACTACTCTCGCCCAAGCACGCTTAACTTCGGAGAGGTCACCCATCCTAGTACTACTCTCGCCCAAGCACGCTTAACTTCGGAGTTCTGATGGGATCCGGTGCTTTAGTGCTGGTATGATCGCATCCGACATGCAACTATCTATTTGTTCCTTATGCTTGCCCCTACTACTACTACTACTACTACTACTAGTCGTTGGGTGTCAAGCGCGGTGGGAAAAGTCACACAGTAATCGTCAAAAAATAAGAAAATGAGGTCATATAGATCACGCTCCCGCGTCATCCTTGTCACGTGGCGCAAAAATATATTTAAAAAGGGGAATGCAACACGAGGACTTCCCAGGAGGTCATCCATCCTAGTACTACTCTCGCCCAAGCACGCTTAACTTCGGAGTTCTGATGGGATCCGGTGCTTTAGTGCTGGTATGATCGCATCCGACATGCAACTATCTATTTGTTCCTTATGCTTGCCCCTACTACTACTACTACTACTAGTCGTTGGGTGTCAAGCGCGGTGGGAAAAGTCACACAGTAATCGTCAAAAATAAGAAAATGAGGTCATATAGATCACGGTCCCGCGTCATCCTTGTCACGTGGCGCCAAAATATATTTAAAAAGGGGAATGCAACACGAGGACTTCCCAGGAGGTCACCCATCCTAGTACTACTCTCGCCCAAGCACGCTTAACTTCGGAGTTCTGATGGGATCCGGTTCTTTAGTGCTGGTATGATCGCATCCGACATGCAACTATCTATTTGTTCCTTATGCTTGCCCCTACTACTACTACTACTACTACTACTACTACTACTACTACTAGTCGTTGGGTGTCAAGCGCGGTGGGAAAAGTCACACAGTAATCGTCAAAAATAAGTAAATGAGGTCATATAGATCACGCCCCCGCGTCATCCTTGTCACGTGGCGCAAAAATATATTTAAAAAGGGGAATGCAACACGAGGACTTCCCAGGAGGTCACCCATCCTAGTACTACTCTCGCCCAAGCACGCTTAACTTCGGAGTTCTGATGGGATCCGGTGCTTTAGTGCTGGTATGATCGCATCCGACATGCAACTATCTATTTGTTCCTTATGCTTGCCCCTACTACTACTACTACTACTACCACTACTAGTCGTTGGGTGTCAAGCGCGGTGGGAAAAGTCACACAGTAATCGTCAAAAATAAGAAAATGAGGTCATATAGATCACGGTCCCGCGTCATCCTTGTCACGTGGCGCAAAAGTATATTTAAAAAGGGGAATGCAACACGAGGACTTCCCAGGAGGTCACCCATCCTAGTACTACTCTCGCCCAAGCACGGTTAACTTCGGAGTTCTAATGGGATCCGGTGCTTTAGTGCTGGTATGATCACATCCGACATGCAACTATCTATTTGTTCCTTATGCTTGCCCCTACTACTACTACTACCACTACTACTACT
This sequence comes from Hordeum vulgare subsp. vulgare, assembly GCF_904849725.1. Classification (NCBI taxonomy): domain Eukaryota; kingdom Viridiplantae; phylum Streptophyta; class Magnoliopsida; order Poales; family Poaceae; genus Hordeum; species Hordeum vulgare. Next base: position 577,210,054 of record NC_058519.1, on the reverse strand, counting down.
AGTCGTTGGGTTTCAAGCGCGGTGGGAAAAGTCACACAGTAATCGTCAAAAATAAGAAAATGAGGTCATATAGATCACGCTCCCGCGTCATCCTTGTCACGTGGCGCAAAAATATATTTAAAAAGGGGAATGCAACACAAGGACTTCCGAGGAGGTCACCCATCCTAGTACTACTCTCGCCCAAGCACGCTTAACTTCGGAGTTCTGATGGGATCCGGTGCTTTAGTGCTGGTATGATCGCATCCGACATGCAACTATCTATTTGTTCCTTATGCTTGCCCCTACTACTACTACTACTACTAGTCGTTGGGTGTCAAGCGCGGTGGGAAAAGTCACACAGTAATCGTCAAAAATAAGAAAATGAGGTCATATAGATCACGCTCCCGCGTCATCCTTGTCACGTGGCGCAAAAATATATTTAAAAAGGGGAATGCAACACAAGGACTTCCCAGGAGGTCACCCATCCTAGTACTACTCTCGCCCAAGCACGCTTAACTTCGGAGTTCTGATGGGATCCGATGCTTTAGTGCTGGTATGATCGCATCCAACATGCAACTATCTATTTGTTCCTTATGCTTTCCCCTACTACTACTACTACTCCTACTACTCCTACTCCTACTACTACTACTACTACTACTACTACTACTACTACTACTACTATTAGTCGTTGGGTGTCAAGCGCGGTGGGAAAAGTCACACAGTAATCGTCAAAAATAAGAAAATGAGGTCATATAGATCACGGTCCCGCGTCATCCTTGTCACGTGGCGCAAAAATATATTTAAAAAGGGGAATGCAACACGAGGACTTCCCAGGAGGTCACCCATCCTAGTACTACTCTCGCCCAAGCACGCTTAACTTCAGAGTTCTGATGGGATCCGGTGCTTTAGTGCTGGTATGATCGCATCCGACATGCAACTATCTATTTGTTCATTATGCTTGCCCCTACTACTACTACTACTACTAGTACTACTACTAGTCGTTGGGTGTCAAGCGCGGTGGGAAAAGTCACACAGTAATCGTCAAAAATAAGAAAATGAGGTCATATAGATCACGCTCCCGCGTCATCCTTGTCACGTGGCGCAAAAATATATTTAAAAAGGGGAATGCAATACGAGGACTTCCCAGGAGGTCACCCATCCTAGTACTTCTCTCGCCCAAGCACGCTTAACTTCGGAGTTCTGATGGGATTCGGTGCTTTAGTGCTGGTATGATCGCATCCGACATGCAACTATCTATTTGTTCCTTATGCTTGCCCCTACTACTACTACTACTACTACTACTACTACTACTAGTCGTTGGGTGTCAAGCGCGGTGGGAAAAGTCACACTGTAATCGTCAAAAATAAGAAAATGAGGTCATATAGATCACGGTCCCGCGTCATCCTTGTCACGTGGCGCAAAAATATATTTAAAAAGGGGAATGCAACACGAGGACTTCCCAGGAGGTCACCCATCCTAGTACTACTCTCGCCCAAGCATGCTTAACTTCGGAGTTCTGATGGGATCCGGTGCTTTAGTGCTGGTATGATCGCATCCGACATGCAACTATCTATTTGTTCCTTATGCTTGCCCCTACTACTACTACTACTACTACTACTACTACTACTACTAGTCGTTGGGTGTCAAGCGCGGTGGGAAAAGTCACACAGTAATCGTCAAAAATAAGAAAATGAGGTCATATAGATCACGCTCCCGCGTCATCCTTGTCACGTGGCGCAAAAATATATTTAAAAAAGGGAATGCAACACAAGGACTTCCCAGGAGGTCACCCATCCTAGTATTACTCTCGCCCAAGCACGCTTAACTTCGGAGTTCTGATGGGATCCAGTGCTTTAGTGCTGGTATGATCGCATCCGACATGCAACTATCTATTTGTTCCTTATGCTTGCCCCTACTACTACTACTACTACTAGTCGTTGGGTGTCAAGCGCGGTGGGAAAAGTCACACGGTAATCGTCAAAAATAAGAAAATGAGGTCATATAGATCACGGTCCCGCGTCATCCTTGTCACGTGGCGCAAAAATATATTTAAAAAGGGGAATGCAACACGAGGACTTCCCAGGAGGTCACCCATCCTAGTACTACTCTCGCCCAAGCACGCTTAACTTCGGAGTTCTGATGGGATCCGGTACTTTAGTGCTGGTATGATCGCATCCGACATGCAACTATCTATTTGTTCCTTATGCTTGCCCCTACTACTACTACTACTACTAGTCGTTGGGTGTCAAGCGCGGTGGGAAAAGTCACACAGTAATCGTCAAAAATAAGAAAATGAGGTCATATAGATCACGCTCCCGCGTCATCCTTGTCACGTGGCGCAAAAATATATTTAAAAATGGGAATGCAACACGAGGACTTCCCAAGAGGTCACCCATCCTAGTACTACTCTCGCCCAAGCACGCTTAACTTCGGAGTTCTGATGGGATCCGGTGCTTTAGTGCTGGTATGATCACATCCAACATGCAACTATCTATTTGTTCCTTATGCTTGCCCCTACTACTACTACTACTACTACTACTACTACTACTAGTCGTTGGGTGTCAAGCGCGGTGGGAAAAGTCACACAGTAATCGTCAAAAATAAGAAAATGAGGTCATATAGATCACGCTCCCGCGTCATCCTTGTCACGTGGCGCAAAAATATATTTAAAAAGGGGAATGCAACACAAGGACTTCCCAGGAGGTCACCCATCCTAGTACTACTCTCGCCCAAGCACGCTTAACTTCGTAGTTCTGATGGGATCCGGTGCTTTAGTGCTGGTATGATCGCATCCGACATGCTACTATCTATTTGTTCCTTATGCTTGCCCCTACTACTACTACTACTACTACTAGTCGTTGGGTGTCAAGCGCGGTGGGAAAAGTCACACAGTAATCGTCAAAAATAAGAAAATGAGGTCATATAGATCACGCTCCCGCGTCATCCTTGTCACGTGGCGCAAAAATATATTTAAAAAGGGGAATGCAACACGAGGACTTCCGAGGAGGTCACCCATCCTAGTACTTCTCTCGCCCAAGCACGCTTAACTTCGGAGTTCTGATGGGATTCGGTGCTTTAGTGCTGGTATGATCGCATCCGACATGCAACTATCTATTTGTTCCTTATGCTTGCCCCTACTACTACTACTACTACTACTACTACTACTAGTCGTTGGGTGTCAAGCGCGGTGGGAAAAGTCACACTGTAATCGTCAAAAATAAGAAAATGAGGTCATATAGATCACGGTCCCGCGTCATCCTTGTCACGTGGCGCAAAAATATATTTAAAAAGGGGAATGCAACACGAGGACTTCCCAGGAGGTCACCCATCCTAGTACTACTCTCGCCCAAGCACGCTTAACTTCGGAGTTCTGATGGGATCCGGTGCTTTAGTGCTGGTATGATTGCATCCGACATGCAACTATTTGTTCCTTATGCTTGCCCGTACTACTACTACTACTACTACTACTACTACTACTAGTCGTTGGGTGTCAAGCGCGGTGGGAAAAGTCACACAGTAATCGTCAAAAATAAGAAAATGAGGTCATATAGATCACGCTCCTGCGTCATCCTTGTCACGTGGCGCAAAAATATATTTAAAAAGGGGAATGCAACACAAGGACTTCCAAGGAGGTCACCCATCCTAGTACTACTCTCGCCCAAGCACGCTTAACTTCGGAGTTCTGATGGGATCCAGTGCTTTAGTGCTGGTATGATCGCATCCGACATGCAACTATCTATTTGTTCCTTATGCTTGACCCTACTACTACTACTACTACTACTAGTCGTTGGGTGTCAAGCGCGGTGGGAATAGTCACACAGTAATCGTCAAAAATAAGAAAATGAGGTCATATAGATCACGGTCCCGCGTCATCCTTGTCACGTGGCGCAAAAATATATTTAAAAAGGGGAATGCAACACGAGGACTTCCCAGGAGGTCACCCATCCTAGTACTACTCTCGCCCAAGCACGCTTAACTTCGGAGTTCTGATGGGATCCGGTGCTTTAGTGCTGGTATGATCGCATCCGACATGCAACTATCTATTTGTTCCTTATGCTTGCCCCTACTACTACTACTACTACTAGTCGTTGGGTGTCAAGCGCGGTGGGAAAAGTCACACAGTAATCGTCAAAAATAAGAAAATGAGGTCATATAGATCACGCTCCCGCGTCATCCTTGTCACGTGGCGCAAAAATATATTTTAAAAGGGGAATGCAACACGAGGACTTCCCAGGAGGTCACCATCCTAGTACTACTCTCGCCCAAGCACGCTTAACTTCGGAGTTCTGATGGGATCCGGTGCTTTAGTGCTGGTATGATCGCATCCGACATGCAACAATCTATTTGTTCCTTATGCTTGCCCCTACTAGTACTACCAGTACTACCAGTACTACTACTACTACTACTACTACTACTACTAGTCGTTGGGTGTACTAGTTCTGATGGGATCCGGTGCTTTAGTGCTGGTATGATCGCATCCGACATGCAACTATCTATTTGTTCCTTATGCTTGCCCCTACTACTACTACTACTACTACTACTACTACTACTAGTCGTTGGGTGTCAAGCGCGGTGGGAAAAGTCACACAGTAATCGTCAAAAATAAGAAAATGAGGTCATATAGATCACGGTCCCGCGTCATCCTTGTCACGTGGCGCAAAAATATATTTAAAAAGGGGAATGCAACACAAGGACTTCCCAGGAGGTCACCCATCCTAGTACTACTCTCGCCCAAGCACGCTTAACTTCGGAGTTCTGATGGGATCCGGTGCTTTAGTGCTGGTATGATCGCATCCGACATGCAACTATCTATTTGTTCCTTATGCTTGCCCCTACTACTACTACTACTACTAGTCGTTGGGTGTCAAGCGCGGTGGGAAAAGTCACACAGTAATCGTCAAAAATAAGAAAATGAGGTCATATAGATCACGGTCCCGCGTCATCCTTGTCACGTGGCGCAAAAATATATTTAAAAAGGGGAATGCACCACGAGGACTTCCCAGGAGGTCACCCATCCTAGTACTACTCTCGCCCAAGCACGCTTAACTTCGGAGTTCTGATAGATCCGGTGCTTTAGTGCTGGTATGATCGCATCCGACATGCAACTATCTATTTGTTCCTTATGCTTGCCCCTACTACTACTACTACTACTAGTCGTTGGGTGTCAAGCGCGGTGGGAAAAGTCACACAGTAATCGTCAAAAATAAGAAAATGAGGTCATATAGATCACGCTCCCGCGTCATCCTTGTCACGTGGCGCCAAAATATATTTAAAAAGGGGAATGCAACACGAGGACTTCCCAGGAGGTCATCCATCCTAGTACTACTCTCGCCCAAGCACGCTTAACTTCGGAGTTCTGATGGATCCGGTGCTTTAGTGCTGGTATGATCGCATCCGACATACAACTATCTATTTGTTCCTTATGCTTGCCCCTACTACTACTACTACTACTACTACTAGTCGTTGGGTGTCAAGCGCGGTGGGAAAAGTCACACAGTAATCATCAAAAATAAGAAAATGAGGTCATATAGATCACGCTCCCGCGTCATCCTTGTCACGTGGCGCAAAAATATATTTAAAAAGGGGAATGCAACACGAGGACTTCCCAGGAGGTCACCCAACCTAGTACTACTCTCGCCCAAGTACGCTTAACTTCGGAGTTCTGATGGGATCCAGTGCTTTAGTGCTGGTATGATCGCATCCGACATGCAACTATCTATTTGTTCCTTATGCTTGCCCCTACTACTACTACTACTACTACTACTACTACTACTAGTCGTTAGGTGTCAAGCGCGGTGGGAAAAGTCACACAGTAATCGTCAAAAATAAGAAAATGAGGTCATATAGATCACGCTCCCGCGTCATCCTTGTCACGTGGCACAAAAATATATTTAAAAAGGGGAATGCAACACGAGGACTTCCCAGGAGGTCACCCATCCTAGTACTACTCTCGCCCAAGCACGCTTAACTTCGGAGTTCTGATGGGATCCGGTGCTTTAGTGCTGGTATGATCGCATCCGGCATGCAACTATCTATTTGTTCCTTATGCTTGCCCCTCGTTGGGTGTCAAGCGCGGTGGGAAAAGTCACACAGTAATCGTCAAAAATAAGAAAATGAGGTCATATAGATCACGGTCCCGCGTCATCCTTGTCACGTGGCGCAAAAATATATTTAAAAAGGGGAATGCACCACGAGGACTTCCCAGGAGGTCACCCATCCTAGTACTACTCTCGCCCAAGCACGCTTAACTTCAGAGTTCTGATGGGATCCGGTGCTTTAGTGCTGCTTTGATCGCATCCGACATGCAACTATCTATTTGTTCCTTATGCTTGCCCCTACTACTACTACTACTACTAGTCGTTGGGTGTCAAGCGCGGTGGGAAAAGTCACACAGTAATCGTCAAAAATAAGAAAATGAGGTCATATAGATCACGCTCCCGCGTCATCCTTGTCACGTGGCGCCAAAATATATTTAAAAAGGGGAATGCAACACGAGGACTTCCCAGGAGGTCACCCATCCTAGTACTACTCTCGCCCAAGCACGCTTAACTTCGCAGTTCTGATGGGATCCGGTGCTTTAGTGCTGGTACGATCGTATCCGACATGCAACTATCTATTTGTTCCTTATGCTTGCCCCTACTACTACTACTACTACTACTACTAGTCGTTGGGTGTCAAGCGCGGTGGGAAAAGTCACACAGTAATCGTCAAAAATAAGAAAATGAGGTCATATAGATCACGCTCCCGCGTCATCCTTGTCACGTGGCGCAAAAATATATTTAAAAAGGGGAATGCAACACGAGGACATCACAGGAGGTCACCCATCCTAGTACTACTCTCGCCCAAGCACACTTAACTTCGGAGTTCTGATGGGATCCGGTGCTTTAGTGCTGGTATGATCGCATCCGACATGCAACTACCTATTTGTTCCTTATGCTTGCCCCTACTACTACTACTACTACTACTACTACTACTAGTCGTTGGGTGTCAAGCGCGGTGGGAAAAGTCACAAAGTAATCGTCAAAAATAAGAAAATGAGGTCATATAGATCACGGTCCCGCGTCATCCTTGTCACGTGGCGCAAAAATATATTTAAAAAGGGGAATGCACCACGAGGACTTCCGAGGAGGTCACCCATCCTAGTACTACTCTCGCCCAAGCACGCTTAACTTCGAAGTTCTGATGGGATCCGGTGCTTTAGTGCTGGTATGATCGCATCCGACATGCAACTATCTATTTGTTCCTTATGCTTGCCCCTACTACTACTACTACTACTAGTCGTTGGGTGTCAAGCGCGGTGGGAAAAGTCACACAGTAATCGTCAAAAATAAGAAAATGAGGTCATATAGATCACGCTCCCGCGTCATCCTTGTCACGTGGCGCAAAAATATATTTAAAAAGGGCAACACGAGGACTTCCCAGGAGGTCACCCATCCTAGTACTACTCTCGCCGAAGCACGCTTAACTTCGGAGTTCTGATGGGATCCGGTGCTTTAGTGCTGGTATGATCGCATCCGACATGCAACTATCTATTTGTTCCTTATGCTTGCCCCTACTACTACTACTACTAGTCGTTGGGTGTCAAGCGCGGTGGGAAAAGTCACACAGTAATCGTCAAAAATAAGAAAATGAGGTCATATAGATCACGGTCCCGCGTCATCCTTGTCACGTGGCGCAAAAATATATTTAAAAAGGGGAATGCAACACGAGGACTTCCCAGGAGGTCACCCATCCTAGTACTACTCTCGCCCAAGCACGCTTAACTTCGGAGTTCTGATGGGATCCGGTGCTTTAGTGCTGGTATGATCGCATCCGACATCCAACTATCTATTTGTTCCTTATGCTTGCCCCTACTACTACTACTACTACTAGTCGTTGGGTGTCAAGCGCGGTGGGAAAAGTCACACAGTAATCGTCAAAAATAAGAAAATGAGGGCATATAGATCACGCTCCCGCGTCATCCTTGTCACGTGGCGCCAAAATATATTTAAAAAGGGGAATGAAACACGAGGACTTCCCAGGAGGTCACCCATCCTAGTACTACTCTCGTCCAAGCACGCTTAACTTCGGAGTTCTGATGGATCCGGTGCTTTAGTGCTGGTATGATCGCATCCGACATGCAACTATCTATTTGTTCCTTATGCTTGCCCCTACTACTACTACTACTACTACTACTACTACTACTACTAGTAGTAGTCGTTGGGTGTCAAGCGCGGTGGGAAAAGTCACACAGTAATCGTCAAAAATAAGAAAATGAGGTCATATAGATCACGCTCCCGCGTCATCCTTGTCACGTGGCGCAAAAATATATTTAAAAAGGGGAATGCAACACAAGGACTTCCCAGGAGGTCACCCATCCTAGTACTACTCTCGCCCAAGCACGCTTAACTTCGGAGTTCTGATGGGATCCAGTGCTTTAGTGCTGGTATAATCGCATCCGACATGCAACTATCTATTTCTTCCTTATGCTTGCCCCTACTACTACTCATACTACTACTAGTCGTTGGGTGTCAAGCGCGGTGGGAAAAGTCACACAGTAATCGTCAAAAATAAGAAAATGAGGTCATATAGATCACGCTCCCGCGTCATCCTTGTCACGTGGCGCAAAAATATATTTAAAAAGGGGAATGCAACACGAGGACTTCCCAGGAGGTCACCCATCCTAGTACTACTCTCGCCCAAGCACGCTTAACTTCGGAGTTCTGATGGGATCCGGTGCTTTAGTGCTGGTATGATCGCATCCGACATGCAACTATCTATTTGTTCCTTATGCTTGCCCCTCGTTGGGTGTCAAGCGCGGTGGGAAAAGTCACACAGTAATCGTCAAAAATAAGAAAATGAGGTCATATAGATCACGCTCCCGCGTCATCCTTGTCACGTGGCGCAAAAATATATTTAAAAAGGGGAATGCACCACGAGGACTTCCCAGGAGGTCACCCATCCTAGTACTACTCTGGCCCAAGCACGCTTAACTTCGGAGTTCTGATGGGATCCGGTGCTTTAGTGCTGCTTTGATCGCATCCGACATGCAACTATCTATTTGTTCCTTATGCTTGCCCCTACTACTACTACTACTACTACTAGTCGTTGGGTGTCAAGCGCGGTGGGAAAAGTCACACAGTAATCGTCAAAAATAAGAAAATGAGGTCATATAGATCACGCTCCCGCGTCATCCTTGTCACGTGGCGCAAAAATATATTTAAAAAGGGGAATGCACCACGAGGACTTCCCAGGAGGTCACCCATCCTAGTACTACTCTCGCCCAAGCACGCTTAACTTCGAAGTTCTGATGGGATCCGGTGCTTTAGTGCTGGTATGATCGCATCCGACATGCAACTATCTATTTGTTCCTTATGCTTGCCCCTACTACTAGTACTACTAGTCGTTGGGTGTCAAGCGCGGTGGGAAAAGTCACACAGTAATCGTCAAAAATAAGAAAATGAGGTCATATAGATCACGCTCCCGCGTCATCCTTGTCACGTGGCGCAAAAATATATTTAAAAAGGGGAATGCAACACGAGGACTTCCCAGGAGGTCACCCATCCTAGTACTACTCTCGCCCAAGCACGCTTAACTTCGGAGTTCTGATGGGATCCGGTGCTTTAGTGCTGGTATGCTCGCATCCGACATGCAACTATCTATTTGTTCCTTATGCTTGCCCCTACTACTACTACTACTACTAGTCGTTGGGTGTCAAGCGCGGTGGGAAAAGTCACACACTAATCGTCAAAAATAAGAAAATGAGGTCATATAGATCACGCTCCCGCGTCATCCTTGTCACGTGGCGCCAAAATATATTTAAAAAGGGGAATGCAACACGAGGACTTCCCAGGAGGTCACCCATCCTAGTACTACTCTCGCACAAGCACGCTTAACTTCGCAGTTCTGATGGGATCCGGTGCTTTAGTGCTGGTATGATCGCATCCAACATGCAACTATCTATTTGTTCCTTATGCTTGCCCCTACTACTACTACTACTACTACTACTACTACTACTACTACTACTACTACTACTACTAGTCGTTGGGTGTCAAGCGCGGTGGTAAAAGTCACACAGTAATCGTCAAAAATAAGAAAATGAGGTCATATAGATCACGCTCCCGCGTCATCCTTGTCACGTGGCGCAAAAATATATTTAAAAAGGGGAATGCAACACGAGGACATCACAGGAGGTCACCCATCCAAGTACTACTCTCGCCCAAGCACGCTTAACTTCGGAGTTCTGATGGGATCCGGTGCTTTAGTGCTGGTATGATCGCATCCGACATGCAACTATCTATTTGTTCCTTATGCTTGCCCCTACTACTACTACTACTACTACTACTACTAGTCGTTGGGTGTCAAGCGCGGTGGGAAAAGTCACACAGTAATCGTCAAAAATAAGAAAATGAGGTCATATAGATCACGGTCCCGCGTCATCCTTGTCACGTGGCGCAAAAATATATTTAAAAAGGGGAATGCACCACGAGGACTTCCCAGGAGGTCACCCATCCTAGTACTACTCTCGCCCAAGCACGCTTAACTTCGAAGTTCTGATGGGATCCGGTGCTTTAGTGCTGGTATGATCGCATCCGACATGCAACTATCTATTTGTTCCTTATGCTTGCCCCTACTACTACTACTACTAGTCGTTGGGTGTCAAGCGCGGTGGGAAAAGTCACACAGTAATCGTCAAAAATAAGAAAATGAGGTCATATAGATCACGCTCCCGCGTCATCCTTGTCACGTGGCGCAATAATATATTTAAAAAGGGGAATGCAACACGAGGACTTCCCAGGAGGTCACCCATCCTAGTACTACTCTCGCCCAAGCACGCTTAACTTCGGAGTTCTGATGGGATCCGGTGCTTTAGTGCTGGTATGATCGCATCCGACATGCAACTATCTATTTGTTCCTTATGCTTGCCCCTACTACTACTACTACTACTAGTCGTTGGGTGTCAAGCGCGGTGGGAAAAGTCACACAGTATTCGTCAAAAATAAGAAAATGAGGTCATATAGATCACGGTCCCGCGTCATCCTTGTCACGTGGCGCAAAAATATATTTAAAAAGGGGAATGCAACACGAGCACTTCCCAGGAGGTCACCCATCCTAGTACTACTCTCGCCCAAGCACGCTTAACTTCGGAGTTCTGATGGGATCCGGTGCTTTAGTGCTGGTATGATCGCATCCGACATCCAACTATCTATTTGTTCCTTATGCTTGCCCCTACTACTACTACTACTAGTCGTTGGGTGTCAAGCGCGGTGGGAAAAGTCACACAGTAATCGTCAAAAATAAGAAAATGAGGTCATATAGATCACGGTCCCGCGTCATCCTTGTCACGTGGCGCAAAAATATATTTAAAAAGGGGAATGCAACACGAGGACTTCCCAGGAGGTCACCCATCCTAGTACTACTCTCGGGAATGCAACACGAGGACTTCCCAGGAGGTCACCCATCCTAGTACTACTCTCGCCCAAGCACGCTTAACTTCGGAGTTCTGATGGGATCCGGTGCTTTAGTGCTGGTATGATCGCATCCGACATGCAACTATCTATTTGTTCCTTATGCTTGCCCCTACTACTACTACTACTACTACTAGTCGTTGGGTGTCAAGCGTGGTGGGAAAAGTCACACAGTAATCGTCAAAAATAAGAAAATGAGGTCATATAGATCACGCTCCCGCGTCATCCTTGTCACGTGGCGCAAAAATATATTTAAAAAGGGGAATGCAACACGAGGACTTCCCAGGAGGTCACCCATCCTAGTACTACTCTCGCCCAAGCACGCTTAACTTCGGAGTTCTGATGGGATCCGGTGCTTTAGTGCTGGTATGATCGCATCCGACATGCAACTATCTAGTTGTTCCTTATGCTTGCCCCTACTACTACTACTACTACTACTACTACTAATACTACTACTAGTCGTTGGGTGTCAAGCGCGGTGGGAAAAGTCACACAGTAATCGTCAAAAATAAGAAAATGAGGTCATATAGATCACGCTCCCGCGTCATCCTTGTCACGTGGCGCAAAAATATATTTAAAAAGGGGAATGCAACACGAGGACTTCCCAGGAGGTCATCCATCCTAGTACTACTCTCGCCCAAGCACGCTTAACTTCGAAGTTCTCATGGGATCCGGTGCTTTAGTGCTGGTATGATCACATCCGACATGCAACTATCTATTTGTTCCTTATGCTTGCCCCTACTACTACTACTACTACTACTACTACTACTACTACTAGTCGTTGGGTGTCAAGCGCGGTGGGAAAAGTCACACGGTAATCGTCAAAAATAAGAAAATGAGGTCATATAGATCACGCTCCCGCGTCATCCTTGTCACGTGGCGCAAAAATATATTTAAAAAGGGGAATGCAACACAAGGACTTCCCAGGAGGTCACCCATCCTAGTACTACTCTCGCCCAAGCACGCTTAACTTCGTAGTTCTGATGGGATCCGGTGCTTTAGTGCTGGTATGATCGCATCCGACATGCTACTATCCATTTGTTCCTTATGCTTGCCCCTACTACTACTACTACTACTACTACTACTACTACTACTACTACTACTACTACTACTACTACTACTACTACTAGTCGTTGGGTGTCAAGCGCGGTGGGAAAAGTCACACAGTAATCGTCAAAAATAAGAAAATGAGGTCATATAGATCACGCTCCCGCGTCATCCTTGTCACGTGGCGCAAAAATATATTTAAAAAGGGGAATGCAACACGAGGACTTCCCAGGAGGTCACCCATCCTAGTACTTCTCTCGCCCAAGCATGCTTAACTTCGGAGTTCTGATGGGATCCGGTGCTTTAGTGCAGGTATGATCGCATCCGACATGCAACTATCTATTTGTTCCTTATGCTTGCCCCTACTACTACTACTACTACTACTACTACTACTACTACTACTAGTCGTTGGGTGTCAAGCGCGGTGGGAAAAGTCACACTGTAATCGTCAAAAATAAGAAAATGAGGTCAAATAGATCACGGTCCCGCGTCATCCTTGTCACGTGGCGCAAAAATATATTTAAAAAGGGGAATGCAACACGAGGACTTCCCAGGAGGTCACCCATCCTAGTACTACTCTCGCCCAAGCACGCTTAACTTCGGAGTTCTGATGGGATCCGGTGCTTTAGTGCTGGTATGATCGCACCCGACATGCAACTATCTATTTGTTCTTTATGCTTGCCCCAACTACTACTACTACTACTACTACTACTACTACTAGTCGTTGGGTGTCAAGCGCGGTGGGAAAAGTCACACAGTAATCGTCAAAAATAAGAAAATGAGGTCATATAGATCACGCTCCCGCGTCATCCTTGTCACGTGGCGCAAAAATATATTTAAAAAGGGGAATGCAACACAAGGACTTCCCAGGAGGTCACCCATCCTAGTACTACTCTCGCCCAAGCACGCTTAACTTCGGAGTTCTGATGGGATCCAGTGCTTTGGTGTTGGTATGATCGCATCCAACATGCAACTATCTATTTGTTCCTTATGCTTGCCCCTACTACTACTACTACTACTAGTCGTTGGGTGTCAAGCGCGGTGGGAAAAGTCACACAGTAATCGTCAAAAATAAGAAAATGAGGTCATATAGATCACGGTCCCGCGTCATCCTTGTCACGTGGCGCAAAAATATATTTAAAAAGGGGAATGCAACACGAGGACTTCCCAGGAGGTCACCCATCCTAGTACTACTCTCGCCCAAGCACGCTTAACTTCGGAGTTCTGATGGGATCCGGTGCTTTAATGCTGGTATGATCGCATCCGACATGCAACTATCTATTTGTTCCTTATGCTTGCCCCTACTACTACTACTACTACTACTACTACTACTACTAGTCGTTGGGTGTCAAGCGCGGTGGGAAAAGTCACACAGTAATCGTCAAAAATAAGAAAATGAGGTCATATAGATCACGCTCCCGCGTCATCCTTGTCACGTGGCGCAAAAATATATTTAAAAAGGGGAATGCAACACGAGGACATCACAGGAGGTCACCCATCCTAGTACTACTCTCGCCCAAGCACGCTTAACTTCGGAGTTCTGATGGGATCCGGTGCTTTAGTGTTGGTATGATCGCATCCGACATGCAACTATCTATTTGTTCCTTATGCTTGCCCCTACTACTACTACTACTACTACTACTACTAGTCGTTGGGTGTCAAGCGCGGTGGGAAAAGTCACACTGTAATCGTCAAAAATAAGAAAATGAGGTCATATAGATCACGGTCCCGCGTCATCCTTGTCACGTGGCGCAAAAATATATTTAAAAAGGGGAATGCAACACGAGGACTTCCCAGGAGGTCACCCATCCTAGTACTACTCTCGCCCAAGCACGCTTAACTTCGGAGTTCTGATGGGATCCGGTGCTTTAGTGCTGGTATGATCGCATCCAACATGCAACTATCTATTTGTTCCTTATGCTTGCCCCTACTACTACTACTACTACTAGTCGTTGGGTGTCAAGCGTGGTGGGAAAAGTCACACATTAATCGTCAAAAATAAGAAAATGAGGTCATATAGATCACGGTCCCGCGTCATCCTTGTCACGTGGTGCAAAAATATATTTAGAAAGGGGAATGCAACACGAGGACTTCCCAAGAGGTCACCCATCCTAGTACTACTCTCGCCCAAGCACGCTTAACTTCGGAGTTCTGATGGGATCCGGTGCTTTAGTGTTGGTATGATCGCATCCGACATGCAACTATCTATTTGTTCCTTATGCTTGCCCCTACTACTACTACTACTACTACTACTACTACTACTACTACTACTACTACTACTACTACTACTACTACTACTACTACTACTACTACTACTACTACTACTACTACTACTACTACTACTACTACTACTACTACTACTACTACTACTACTACTACTACTACTACTACTACTACTACTACTACTACTACTACTACTACTACTACTACTACTACTAGTCGTTGGGTGTCAAGCGCGGTGGGAAAAGTCACACAGTAATCGTCAAAAATAAGAAAATGAGGTCATATAGATCACGGTCCCGCGTCATCCTTGTCACGTGGCGCAAAAATATATTTAAAAAGGGGAATGCAACACGAGGACTTCCCAGGAGGTCACCCATCCTAGTACTACTCTCGCCCAAGCACGCTTAACTTCGGAGTTCTGATGGGATCCGATGCTTTAGTGCTGGTATGATCGCATCCGACATGCAACTATCTATTTGTTCCTTATGCTTGCCCCTACTAGTACTACTACTACTAATACTACTACTACTACTAGTACTACTACTACTAATACTACTACTACTACTAGTACTACTACTACTACTACTACTACTACTACTACTACTACTACTACTAGTCGTTGGGTGTCAAGCGTGGTGGGAAAAGTCATACATTAATCGTCAAAAATAAGAAAATGAGGTCATATAGATCACGGTCCCGCGTCATCCTTGTCACGTGGTGCAAAAATATATTTAGAAAGGGGAATGCAACACGAGGACTTCCCAGGAGGTCACCCATCCTAGTACTACTCTCGCCCAAGCACGCTTAACTTCGGAGTTCTGATGGGATCCGGTGCTTTAGTGCTGGTATGATCGCATCCGACATGCAACTATCTATTTGTTCCTTATGCTTGCCCCTACTACTACTACTACTACTAGTCGTTGGGTGTCAAGCGCGGTGGGAAAAGTCACACAGTAATCGTCAAAAATAAGAAAATGAGGTCATATAGATCACGCTCCCGCGTCATCCTTGTCACGTGGCGCAAAAATATATTTAAAAAGGGGAATGCAACACGAGGACTTCCCAAGAGGTCACCCATCCTAGTACTACTCTCGCCCAAGCACGCTTAACTTCGGAGTTCTGATGAGATCCGGTGCTTTAGTGTTGGTATGATCGCATCCGACATGCAACTATCTATTTGTTCCTTATGCTTGCCCCTACTACTACTACTACTAGTCGTTGGGTGTCAAGCGCGGTGGGAAAAGTCACACAGTAATCGTCAAAAGTAAGAAAATGAGGTCATATAGATCACGCTCCCGCGTCATCCTTGTCACGTGGCGCAAAAATATATTTAAAAAGGGGAATGCAACACGAGGACTTCCCAGGAGGTCACCCATCCTAGTACTACTCTCGCCCAAGCACGCTTAACTTTGAAGTTCTGATGGGATCCGGTGCTTTAGTGCTGGTATGATCGCATCCGACATGCAACTATCTATTTGTTCCTTATGCTTGCCCCTACTACTACTACTACTACTACTACTACTACTAGTCGTTGGGTGTCAAGCGCGGTGGGAAAAGTCACACAGTAATCGTCAAAAATAAGAAAATGAGGTCATATAGATCACGGTCCCACGTCATCCTTGTCACGTGGCGCAAAAATATATTTAAAAAGGGGAATGCAACACGAGGACTTCCTAGGAGGTCACCCATCCTAGTACTACTCTCGCCCAAGCACGCTTAACTTCGGAGTTCTGATGTGATCCGGTGCTTTAGTGCTGGTATGATCGCATCCGACATGCAACTATCTATTTGTTCCTTATGCTTGCCCCTACTAGTACTACTACTACTACTACTACTACTACTACTACTACTACTAGTCGTTGGGTGTCAAGCGTGGTGGGAAAAGTCACACAGTAATCGTCAAAAATAAGAAAATGAGGTCATATAGATCACGGTCCCGCGTCATCCTTGTCACGTGGCGCAAAAATATATTTAGAAAGGGGAATGCAACACGAGGACTTCCCAGGAGGTCACCCATCCTAGTACTACTCTCGCCCAAGCACGCTTAACTTCGGAGTTCTGATGGGATCCGGTGCTTTAGTGCTGGTATGATCGCATCCGACATGCAACTATCTATTTGTTCCTTATGCTTGCCCTACTACTACTACTACTACTACTACTACTACTACTACTACTACTACTACTACTACTACTACTACTACTACTACTACTACTACTACTACTACTACTACTACTACTAGTCGTTGGGTGTCAAGCGCGGTGGGAAAAGTCACACAGTAATCGTCAAAAATAAGAAAATGAGGTCATATAGATCACGCTCCCGCGTCATCCTTGTCACGTGGCGCAAAAATATATTTAAAAAGGGGAATGCAACACGAGGACTTCCCAACAGGTCACCCATCATAGTACTACTCTCGCCCAAGCACGCTTAACTTCGGAGTTCTGATGGGATCCGGTGCTTTAGTGTTGGTATGATCGCATCCGACATGCAACTATCTATTTGTTCCTTATGCTTGCCCCTACTACTACTACTACTACTACTACTACTACTACTACTACTACTACTACTACTACTACTAGTCGTTGGGTGTCAAGCGCGGTGGGAAAAGTCACACAGTAATCGTCAAAAATAAGAAAATGAGGTCATATAGATCACGCTCCCGCGTCATCCTTGTCACGTGGCGCAAAAATATATTTAAAGAGGGGAATGCAACACGAGGACTTCCCAGGAGGTCACCCATCCTAGTACTACTCTCGCCCAAGCACGCTTAACTTCGGAGTTCTGATGGGATCCGGTGCTTTAGTGCTGGTATGATCGATCCGACATGCAACTATCTATTTGTTCCTTATGCTTGCCCCTACTAGTACTACTAGTACTACTACTACTACTACTACTACTACTACTACTACTACTACTACTACTACTACTACTACTACTACTACTAGTCGTTGGGTGTCAAGCGCGGTGGGAAAAGTCACACTGTAATCGTCAAAAATAAGAAAATGAGGTCATATAGATCACGGTCCCGCGTCATCCTTGTCACGTGGCGCAAAAATATATTTAAAAAGGGGAATGCAACACGAGGACTTCCTAGGAGGTCACCCATCCTAGTACTACCATCGCCCAAGCACGCTTAACTTCGGAGTTCTGATGGGATCCGGTGCTTTAGTGCTGGTATGATCGCATCCGACATGCAACTATCTATTTGTTCCTTATGCTTGCCCCTACTAGTACTACTACTACTACTACTACTACTACTAGTACTACTACTACTACTACTACTACTACTAGTCGTTGGGTGTCAAGCGTGGTGGGAAAAGTCACACAGTAATCGTCAAAAATAAGAAAATGAGGTCATATAGATCACGGTCCCGCGTCATCCTTGTCACGTGGCGCAAAAATATATTTAGAAAGGGGAATGCAACACGAGGACTTCCCAGGAGGTCACCCATCCTAGTACTACTCTCGCCCAAGCACGCTTAACTTCGGAGTTCTGATGGGATCCGGTGCTTTAGTGCTGGTATGATCGCATCCGACATGCAACTATCTATTTGTTCCTTATGCTTGCCCCTACTACTACTACTACTACTACTAGTCGTTGGGTGTCAAGCGCGGTGGGAAAAGTCACACAGTAATCGTCAAAAATAAGAAAATGAGGTCATATAGATCACGCTCCCGCGTCATCCTTGTCACGTGGCGCAAAAATATATTTAAAAAGGGGAATGCAACACGAGGACTTCCCAAAAGGTCACCCATCCTAGTACTACTCTCGCCCAAGCACGCTTAACTTCGGAGTTCTGATGGGATCCGGTGCTTTAGTGTTGGTATGATCGCATCCGACATGCAACTATCTATTTGTTCCTTATGCTTGCCCCTACTACTACTACTACTACTACTACTACTACTACTACTACTACTAGTCGTTGGGTGTCAAGCGCGGTGGGAAAAGTCACACAGTAATCGTCAAAAATAAGGAAATGAGGTCATATAGATCACGCTCCCGTGTCATCCTTGTCACGTGGCGCAAAAATATATTTAAAAAGGGGAATGCAACACGAGGACTTCCCAGGAGGTCACCCATCCTAGTACTACTCTCGCCCAAGCACGCTTAACTTCGGAGTTCTGATGGGATCCGGTGCTTTAGTGCTGGTATGATCGCATCCGACATGCAACTATCTATTTGTTCCTTATGCTTGCCCCTACTAGTACTACTAGTACTACTACTACTACTACTACTACTACTACTACTACTACTACTACTACTACTAGTCGTTGGGTGTCAAGCGCGGTGGGAAAAGTCACACAGTAATCGTCAAAAATAAGAAAATGAGGTCATATAGATCACGGTCCCGCGTCATCCTTGTCGCGTGGCGCAAAAATATATTTAAAAAGGGGAATGCAACACGAGGACTTCCTAGGAGGTCACCCATCCTAGTACTACTCTCGCCCAAGCACGCTTAACTTCGGAGTTCTGATGGGATCCGGTGCTTTAGTGCTGGTATGATCGCATCCAACATGCAACTATCTATTTGTTCCTTATGCTTGCCCCTACTAGTACTACTACTACTAATACTACTACTACTACTAGTACTACTACTACTACTACTACTACTACTACTACTACTACTACTACTAGTCGTTGGGTGTCAAGCGTGATGGGAAAAGTCACACATTAATCGTCAAAAATAAGAAAATGAGGTCATATAGATCACGGTCCCGCGTCATCCTTGTCACGTGGTGCAAAAATACATTTAGAAAGGGGAATGCAACACGAGGACTTCCCAGGAGGTCACCCATCCTAGTACTACTCTCGCGCAAGCACGCTTAACTTCGGAGTTCTGATGGGATCCGGTGCTTTAGTGCTGGTATGATCGCATCCGACATGCAACTATCTATTTGTTCCTTATGCTTGTCCCTACTACTACTACTACTACTACTACTACTACTACTAGTCGTTGGGTGTCAAGCGCGGTGGGAAAAGTCACACAGTAATCGTCAAAAATAAGAAAATGAGGTCATATAGATCACGGTCCCGCGTCATCCTTGTCACGTGGCGCAAAAATATATTTAAAAAGGGGAATGCAACACGAGGACTTCCTAGGAGGTCACCCATCCTAGTACTACTCTCGCCCAAGCACGCTTAACTTCGGAGTTCTGATGGGATCCGGTGCTTTAGTGCTGGTATGATCGCATCCGACATGCAACTATCTATTTGTTCCTTATGCTTGCCCCTACTAGTACTACTACTACTAATACTACTACTACTACTAGTACTACTACTACTACTACTACTACTAGTCGTTGGGTGTCAAGCGTGATGGGAAAAGTCACACATTAATCGTCAAAAATAAGAAAATGAGGTCATATAGATCACGGTCCCGCGTCATCCTTGTCACGTGGTGCAAAAATACATTTAGAAAGGGGAATGCAACACGAGGACTTCCGAGGAGGTCACCCATCCTAGTACTACTCTCGCGCAAGCACGCTTAACTTCGGAGTTCTGATGGGATCCGGTGCTTTAGTGCTGGTATGATCGCATCCGACATGCAACTATCTATTTGTTCCTTATGCTTGTCCCTACTACTACTACTACTACTACTACTACTACTACTACTAGTCGTTGGGTGTCAAGCGCGGTGGGAAAAGTCACACAGTAATCGTCAAAAATAAGAAAATGAGGTCATATAGATCACGGTCCCGCGTCATCCTTGTCACGTGGCGCAAAAATATATTTAAAAAGGGGAATGCAACACGAGGACTTCCTAGGAGGTCACCCATCCTAGTACTACTCTCGCCCAAGCACGCTTAACTTCGGAGTTCTGATGGGATCCGGTGCTTTAGTGCTGGTATGATCGCATCCAACATGCAACTATCTATTTGTTCCTTATGCTTGCCCCTACTAGTACTACTACTACTAATACTACTACTACTACTAGTACTACTACTACTACTACTACTACTACTACTACTACTAGTCGTTGGGTGTCAAGCGTGATGGGAAAAGTCACACATTAATCGTCAAAAATAAGAAAATGAGGTCATATAGATCACGGTCCCGCGTCATCCTTGTCACGTGGTGCAAAAATACATTTAGAAAGGGGAATGCAACACGAGGACTTCCCAGGAGGTCACCCATCCTAGTACTACTCTCGCGCAAGCACGCTTAACTTCGGAGTTCTGATGGGATCCGGTGCTTTAGTGCTGGTATGATCGCATCCGACATGCAACTATCTATTTGTTCCTTATGCTTGCCCCTACTACTACTACTACTACTACTAGTCGTTGGGTGTCAAGCGCGGTGGGAAAAGTCACACAGTAATCGTCAAAAATAAGAAAATGAGGTCATATAGATCACGCTCCCGCGTCATCCTTGTCACGTGGCGCAAAAATATATTTAAAAAGGGGAATGCAACACGAGGACTTCCCAAGAGGTCACCCATCCTAGTACTACTCTCGCCCAAGCACGCTTAACTTCGGAGTTCTAATGGGATCCGGTGCTTTAGTGTTGGTATGATCGCATCCGACATGCAACTATCTATTTGTTCCTTATGCTTGCCCCTACTACTACTACTACTACTAGTCGTTGGGTGTCAAGCGCGGTGGGAAAAGTCACACAGTAATCGTCAAAAGTAAGAAAATGAGGTCATATAGATCACGCTCCCGCGTCATCCTTGTCACGTGGCGCAAAAATATATTTAAAAAGGGCAATGCAACACGAGGACTTCCCAGGAGGTCACCCATCCTAGTACTACTCTCGCCCAAGCACGCTTAACTTCGAAGTTCTGATGGGATCCGGTGCTTTAGTGCTGGTATGATCGCATCCGACATGCAACTATCTATTTGTTCCTTATGCTTGCCCCTACTACTACTACTACTACTACTACTACTACTACTACTAGTCGTTGGGTGTCAAGCGCGGTGGGAAAAGTCACACAGTAATCGTCAAAAATAAGAAAATGAGGTCATATAGATCACGGTCCCGCGTCATCCTTGTCACGTGGCGCAAAAATATATTTAAAAAGGGGAATGCAACAAGAGGACTTCCCAGGAGGTCACCCATCCTAGTACTACTATCGCCCAAGCACGCTTAACTTCGGAGTTCTGATGGGATCCGGTACTTTAGTGCTGGTATGATCGCATCCGACATGCAACTATCTATTTGTTCCTTATGCTTGCCCCTACTACTACTACTACTACTAGTCGTTGGGTGTCAAGCGCGGTGGGAAAAGTCACACACTAATCGTCAAAAATAAGAAAATGAGGTCATATAGATCACGCTCCCGCGTCATCCTTGTCACGTGGCGCAAAAATATATTTAAAAAGGGGAATGCAACACGAGGACATCACAGGAGGTCACCCATCCTAGTACTACTCTCGCCCAAGCACGCTTAACTTCGGAGTTCTGATGGGATCCGGTGCTTTAGTGTTGGTATGATCGCATCCGACATGCAACTATTTATTTGTTCCTTATGCTTGCCCCTACTACTACTACTACTACTACTACTACTACTAGTCGTTGGGTGTCAAGCGCGGTGGGAAAAGTCACACAGTAATCGTCAAAAATAAGAAAATGAGGTCATATAGATCACGGTCCCGCGTCATCCTTGTCACGTGGCGCAAAAATATATTTAAAAGGGGAATGCAACACGAGGACTTCCCAGGAGGTCACCCATCCTAGTACTACTCTCGCCCAAGCACGCTTAACTTCGGAGTTCTGATGGGATCCGGTGCTTTAGTGCTGGTATGATCGCATCCGACATGCAACTATCTATTTGTTCCTTATGCTTGCCCCTACTACTACTACTACTACTACTAGTCGTTGGGTGTCAAGCGCGGTGGGAAAAGTCACACAGTAATCGTCAAAAATAAGAAAATGAGGTCATATAGATCACGGTCCCGCGTCATCCTTGTCACGTGGCGCAAAAATATATTTAAAAAGGGGAATGCAACACGAGGACTTCCCAGGAGGTCACCCATCCTAGTACTATTCTCGCCCAAGCACGCTTAACTTCGGAGTTCTAATGGGATCCGGTGCTTTAGTGCTGGTATGATCGCATCCGACATGCAACTATCTATTTGTTCCTTATGCTTGCCCTACTACTACTACTACTACTACTACTAGTCGTTAGGTGTCAAGCCCGGTGGGAAAAGTCACACAGTAATCGTCAAAAATAAGAAAATGAGGTCATATAGATCACGGTCCCGCGTCATCCTTGTCACGTGGCGCAAAAATATATTTAAAAAGGGGAATGCAACACGAGGACTTCCCAGGAGGTCACCCATCCTAGTACTACTCTCGCCCAAGCACGCTTAACTTCGGAGTTCTGATGGGATCCGATGCTTTAGTGCTGGTATGATCGCATCCGACATGCAATTATCTATTTGTTCCTTATGCTTGCCCCTACTACTACTACTACTACTACTACTACTACTACTACTACTACTACTACTACTACTACTACTACTACTACTACTACTACTACTACTACTACTACTACTACTACTACTACTACTACTACTACTACTACTACTACTACTACTACTAGTCGTTGGGTGTCAAGCGCGGTGGGAAAAGTCACACAGTAATCGTCAAAAATAAGAAAATGAGGTCATATAGATCACGTTCCCGCGTCATCCTTGTCACGTGGCGCAAAAATATATTTAAAAAGGGGAATGCAACACGAGGACTTCCCAGGAGGTCACCCATCCTAGTACAACTCTCGCCCAAGCACGCTTAACTTCGGAGTTCTGATGGGATCCGGTGCTTTAGTGCTGGTATGATCGCATCCGACATGCAACTATCTATTTGTTCCTTATGCTTGCCCTACTACTACTACTACTACTACTAGTCGTTGGGTGTCAAGCGCGGTGGGAAAAGTCACACAGTAATCGTAAAAAATAAGAAAATGAGGTCATATAGATCACGGTCCCGCGTCATCCTTGTCACGTGGCGCAAAAATATATTTAAAAAGGGGAATGCAACACGAGGACTTCCCAGGAGGTCACCCATCCTAGTACTACTCTCGCCCAAGCACGCTTAACTTCGGAGTTCTGATGGGATCCGGTGCTTTAGTGCTGGTATGATCGCATCCGACATGCAACTATCTATTTGTTCCTTATGCTTGCCCCTACTACTACTACTACTAGTCGTTGGGTGTCAAGCGCGGTGGGAAAAGTCACACACTAATCGTCAAAAATAAGAAAATGAGGTCATATAGATCACGCTCCCGCGTCATCCTTGTCACGTGGCGCAAAAATATATTTAAAAAGGGGAATGCAACACGAGGACTTCCCGGGAGGTGACCCATCCTAGTACTACTCTCGCCCAAGCACGCTTAACTTCGGAGTTCTGATGGGATCCGGTGCTTTAGTGTTGGTATGATCGCATCCGACATGCAACTATCTATTTGTTCCTTATGCTTGCCCCTACTACTACTACTACTACTACTACTACTAATACTACTACTACTAGTCGTTGGGTGTCAAGCGCGGTGGGAAAAGTCACACAGTAATCGTCAAAAATAAGAAAATGAGGTCATATAGATCACGGTCCCGCGTCATCCTTGTCACGTGGCGCAAAAATATATTTAAAAAGGGGAATCTAACACGAGGACTTCCCAGGAGGTCACCCATCCTAGTACTACTCTCGCCCAAGCACGCTTAACTTCGGAGTTCTGATGGGATCCGGTGCTTTAGTGCTGGTATGATCGCATCCGACATGCAACTATCTATTTGTTCCTTATGCTTGCCCCTACTACTACTACTACTACTAGTCGTTGGGTGTCAAGCGCGGTGGGAAAAGTCACACAGTAATCGTCAAAAATAAGAAAATGAGGTCATATAGATCACGGTCCCGCGTCATCCTTGTCACGTGGCGCAAAAATATATTTAAAAAAGGGAATGCAACACGAGGACTTCCCAGGAGGTCACCCATCCTAGTACTACTCTCGCCCAAGCACACTTAACTTCGGAGTTCTGATCGGATCCGGTGCTTTAGTGCTGGTATGATCGCATCCGACATGCAACTATCTATTTGTTCCTTATGCTTGCCCCTACTACTACTACTACTATTACTACTACTACTACTAGTCGTTGGGTGTCAAGCGCGGTGGGAAAAGTCACACAGTAATCGTCAAAAATAAGAAAATGAGGTCATATAGATCACGCTCCCGCGTCATCCTTGTCACGTGGCGCAAAAATATATTTAAAAAGGGGAATGCAACACGAGGACTTCCCAGGAGGTCACCCATCCTAGTACTACTCTCGCCCAAGCACGCTTAACTTCGAAGTTCTGATGGGATCCGGTGCTTTAGTGCTGGTATGATCGCATCCGACATGCAACTATCTATTTGTTCCTTATGCTTGCCCCTACTACTACTACTACTACTACTACTACTACTACTACTAGTCGTTGGGTGTCAAGCGCGGTGGGAAAAGTCACACAGTAATCGTCAAAAATAAAAAAATGAGGTCATATAGATCACGCTCCCGCGTCATCCTTGTCACGTGGCGCAAAAATATATTTAAAAAGGGGAATGCAACACGAGGACTTCCCAGGAGGTCACCAATCCTAGTACTACTCTCGCCCAAGCCCGCTTAACTTCGAAGTTCTGATGGGATCCGGTGCTTTAGTGCTGGTATGATCGCATCCGACATGCAACTATCTATTTGTTCCTTATGCTTGCCCCTACTACTACTACTACTACTACTACTACTACTACTAGTCGTTGGGTGTCAAGCGCGGTGGGAAAAGTCACACAGTAATCGTCAAAAATAAAAAAATGAGGTCATATAGATCACGCTCCCGCGTCATCCTTGTCACGTGGCGCAAAAATATATTTAAAAAGGGGAATGCAACACGAGGACTTCCCAGGAGGTCACCCATCCTAGTACTACTCTCGCCCAAGCACACTTAACTTCGGAGTTCTGATGGGATCCGGTGCTTTAGTGCTGGTATGATCGCATCCGACATGCAACTATCTATTTGTTCCTTATGCTTGCCCCTACTACTACTACTACTACTACTACTACTACTACTACTACTACTACTACTACTACTACTACTACTACTACTACTACTACTAGTCGTTGGGTGTCAAGCGCGGTGGGAAAAGTCACACAGTAATCGTCAAAAATAAGAAAATGAGGTCATATAGATCACGTTCCCGCGTCATCCTTGTCACGTGGCGCAAAAATATATTTAAAAAGGGGAATGCAACACGAGGACTTCCCAGGAGGTCACCCATCCTAGTACTACTCTCGCCCAAGCACGCTTAACTTCGGAGTTCTGATGGGATCCGGTGCTTTAGTGCTGGTATGATCGCATCCGACATGCAACTATCTATTTGTTCCTTATGCTTGCCCCTACTACTACTACTACTACTACTAGTCGTTGGGTGTCAAGCGCGGTGGGAAAAGTCACACAGTAATCGTAAAAAATAAGAAAATGAGGTCATATAGATCACGGTCCCGCGTCATCCTTGTCACGTGGCGCAAAAATATATTTAAAAAGGGGAATGCAACACGAGGACTTCCCAGGAGGTCACCCATCCTAGTACTACTCTCGCCCAAGCACGCTTAACTTCGGAGTTCTGATGGGATCCGGTGCTTTAGTGCTGGTATGATCGCATCCGACATGCAACTATCTATTTGTTCCTTATGCTTGCCCCTACTACTACTACTACTACTAGTCGTTGGGTGTCAAGCGCGGTGGGAAAAGTCACACAGTAATCGTCAAAAATAAGAAAATGAGGTCATATAGATCACGGTCCCGCGTCATCCTTGTCACGTGGCGCAAAAATATATTTAAAAAGGGGAATGCAACACGAGGACTTCCCAGGAGGTCACCCATCCTAGTACTACTCTCGCCCAAGCACGCTTAACTTCGGAGTTCTGATGGGATCCGGTGCTTTAGTGCTGGTATGATCGCATCCGACATGCAACTATCTATTTGTTCCTTATGCTTGCCCCTACTACTACTACTACTACTACTACTACTACTACTACTAGTCGTTGGGTGTCAAGCGCGGTGGGAAAAGTCACACACTAATCGTCAAAAATAAGAAAATGAGGTCATATAGATCACGCTCCCGCGTCAGCCTTGTCACGTGGCGCAAAAATATATTTAAAAAGGGGAATGCAACACGAGGACATCACAGGAGGTCACCCATCCTAATACTACTCTCGCCCAAGCACGCTTAACTTCGGAGTTCTGATGGGATCCGGTGCTTTAGTGTTGGTATGATCGCATCCGACATGCAACTATCTATTTGTTCCTTATGCTTGCCCCTACTACTACTACTACTACTACTACTATTAATACTAATACTACTACTACTAGTCGTTGGGTGTCAAGCGCGGTGGGAAAAGTCACACAGTAATCGTCAAAAATAAGAAAATGAGGTCATATAGATCACGGTCCCGCGTCATCCTTGTCACGTGGCGCAAAAATATATTTAAAAAGGGGAATCTAACACGAGGACTTCCCAGGAGGTCACCCATCCTAGTACTACTCTCGCCCAAGCACGCTTAACTTCGGAGTTCTGATGGGATCCGGTGCTTTAGTGCTGGTATGATCGCATCCGACATGCAACTATCTATTTGTTCCTTATGCTTGCCCCTACTACTACTACTACTACTACTAGTCGTTGGGTGTCAAGCGCGGTGGGAAAAGTCACACAGTAATCGTCAAAAATAAGAAAATGAGGTCATATAGATCACGGTCCCGCGTCATCCTTGTCACGTGGCGCAAAAATATATTTAAAAAGGGGAATGCAACACGAGGACTTCCCAGGAGGTCACCCATCCTAGTACTACTCTCGCCCAAGCACGCTTAACTTCGGAGTTCTGATGGGATCCGGTGCTTTAGTGCTGGTATGATCGCATCCGACATGCAACTATCTATTTGTTCCTTATGCTTGCCCCTACTACTACTACTACTACTACTACTATTAGTCGTTGGGTGTCAAGCGCGGTCGGAAAAGTCACACAGTAATCGTCAAAAATAAGAAAATGAGGTCATATAGATCACGGTCCCGCGTCATCCTTGGCACGTGGCGCAAAAATATATTTAAAAAGGGGAATGCAACACGAGGACTTCCCAGGAGGTCACCCATCCTAGTACTACTCTCGCCCAAGCACGCTTAACTTCAGAGTTCTGATGGGATCCGGTGCTTTAGTGCTGGTATGATCACATCCGACATGCAACTATCTATTTGTTCCTTATGCTTGCCCCTACTACTACTACTACTACTAGTACTACTACTAGTACTACTAGTCGTTGGGTGTCAAGCGCGGTGGAAAAAGTCACACAGTAATCGTCAAAAATAAGAAAATGAGGTCATATAGATCACGTTCCCGCGTCATCCTTGTCACGTGGCGCAAAAATATATTTAAAAAGGGGAATGCAACACGAGGACTTCCCAGGAGGTCACCCATCCTTGTACTACTCTCGCCCAAGCACGCTTAACTTCGGAGTTCTGATGGGATCCGGTGCTTTAGTGCTGGTATGATCGCATCCGACATGCAACTATCTATTTGTTCCTTATGCTTGCCCCTACTACTACTACTACTAGTCGTTGGGTGTCAAGCGCGGTGGCAAAGTCACACAGTAATCGTCAAAAATAAGAAAATGAGGTCATATAGATCACGCTCCCGCGTCATCCTTGTCACGTGGCGCAAAAATATATTTAAAAAGGGGAATGCAACACGAGGACTTCCCAGGAGGTCACCCATCCTAGTACTACTCTCGCCCAAGCACGCTTAACTTCGAAGTTCTGATGGGATCCGGTGCTTTAGTGCTGGTATGATCGCATCCGACATGCAACTATCTATTTGTTCCTTATGCTTGCCCTACTACTACTACTACTACTACTATTAGTCGTTGGGTGTCAAGCGCGGTCGGAAAAGTCACACAGTAATCGTCAAAAATAAGAAAATGAGGTCATATAGATCACGGTCCCGCGTCATGCTTGGCACGTGGCGCAAAAATATATTTAAAAAGGGGAATGCAACACGAGAACTTCCCAGGAGGTCACCCATCCTAGTACTACTCTCGCCCAAGCACGCTTAACTTCGGAGTTCTGATGGGATCCGGTGCTTTAGTGCTGGTATGATCGCATCCGACATGCAACTATCTATTTGTTCCTTATGCTTGCCCCTACTACTACTACTACTACTACTACTACTACTACTACTACTACTACTACTACTACTACTACTACTACTACTACTACTACTACTACTACTACTACTACTACTACTACTACTACTACTACTACTACTACTAGTCGTTGGGTGTCAAGCGCGGTGGGAAAAGTCACACAGTAATCGTCAAAAATAAGAAAATGAGGTCATATAGATCACGTTCCCGCGTCATCCTTGTCACGTGGCGCAAAAATATATTTAAAAAGGGGAATGCAACACGAGGACTTCCCAGGAGGTCACCCATCCTAGTACTACTCTCGCCCAAGCACGCTTAACTTCGGAGTTCTGATGGGATCCGGTGCTTTAGTGCTGGTATGATCGCATCCGACATGCAACTATCTATTTGTTCCTTATGCTTGCCCCTACTACTACTACTACTAGTCGTTGGGTGTCAAGCGCGGTGGGAAAAGTCACACAGTAATCGTCAAAAATAAGAAAATGAGGTCATATAGATCACGGTCCCGCGTCATCCTTGTCACGTGGCGCAAAAATATATTTAAAAAGGGGAATGCAACACGAGGACTTCCCAGGAGGTCACCCATCCTAGTACTACTCTCGCCCAAGCACGCTTAACTTCGAAGTTCTGATGGGATCCGGTGCTTTAGTGCTGGTATGATCGCATCCGACATGCAACTATCTATTTGTTCCTTATGCTTGCCCCTACTACTACTACTACTACTACTACTACTACTACTACTAGTCGTTGGGTGTCAAGCGCGGTGGGAAAAGTCACACAGTAATCGTCAAAAATAAGAAAATGAGGTCATATAGATCACGCTCCCGCGTCATCCTTGTCACGTGGCGCAAAAATATATTTAAAAAGGGGAATGCAACACGAGGACTTCCCAGGAGGTCACCCATCCTAGTACTACTCTCGCCCAAGCACGCTTAACTTCGGAGTTCTGATGGGATCCGGTGCTTTAGTGCTGGTATGATCGCATCCGACATGCAACTATCTATTTGTTCCTTATGCTTGCCCCTACTACTACTACTACTACTACTACTACTACTACTAGTCGTTGGGTGTCAAGCGCGGTGGGAAAAGTCACACAGTAATCGTCAAAAATAAGAAAATGAGGTCATATAGATCACGCTCCCGCGTCATCCTTGTCACGTGGCGCAAAAATATATTTAAAAAGGGGAATGCAACACGAGGACTTCCCAGGAGGTCACCCATCCTAGTACTACTCTCGCCCAAGCACGCTTAACTTCGGAGTTCTGATGGGATCCGGTGCTTTAGTGCTGGTATGATCGCATCCGACATGCAACTATCTATTTGTTCCTTATGCTTGCCCTACTACTACTACTACTACTACTATTAGTCGTTGGGTGTCAAGCGCGGTCGGAAAAGTCACACAGTAATCGTCAAAAATAAGAAAATGAGGTCATATAGATCACGGTCCCGCGTCATCCTTGGCACGTGGCGCAAAAATATATTTAAAATGGGGAATGCAACACGAGGACTTCCGAGGAGGTCACCCATCCTAGTATTACTCTCGCCCAAGCACGCTTAACTTCGGAGTTCTGATGGGATCCGGTGCTTTAGTGCTGGTATGATCGCATCCGACATGCAACTATCTATTTGTTCCTTATGCTTGCCCCTACTACTACTACTACTACTATTAGTCGTTGGGTGTCAAGCGCGGTCGGAAAAGTCACACAGTAATCGTCAAAAATAAGAAAATGAGGTCATATAGATCACGGTCCCGCGTCATCCTTGGCACGTGGCGCAAAAATATATTTAAAAAGGGGAATGCAACACGAGGACTTCCCAGGAGGTCACCCATCCTAGTACTACTCTCGCCCAAGCACGCTTAACTTCGGAGTTCTGATGGGATCCGGTGCTTTAGTGCTGGTATGATCGCATCCCACATGCAACTATCTATTTGTTCCTTATGCTTGCCCCTACTACTACTACTACTAGTCGTTGGGTGTCAAGCGCGGTGGGAAAAGTCACACAGTAATCGTCAAAAATAAGAAAATGAGGTCATATAGATCACGGTCCCGCGTCATCCTTGTCACGTGGCGCAAAAATATATTTAAAAAGGGGAATGCAACACGAGGACTTCCCAGGAGGTCACCCATCCTAGTACTACTCTCGCCCAAGCACGCTCTGATGGGATCCGGTGCTTTAGTGCTGGTATGATCGCATCCGACATGCAACTATCTATTTGTTCCTTATGCTTGCCCCTACTACTACTACTACTACTACTACTACTACTAGTCGTTGGGTGTCAAGCGCGGTGGGAAAAGTCACACAGTAATCGTCAAAAATAAGAAAATGAGGTCATATAGATCACGCTCCCGCGTCATCCTTGTCACGTGGCGCAAAAATATATTTAAAAAGGGGAATGCAACACAAGGACTTCCCAGGAGGTCACCCATCCTAGTACTACTCTCGCCCAAGCACGCTTAACTTCGGAGTTCTGATGGGATCCGGTGCTTTAGTGCTGGTATGATTGCATCCGACATGCAACTATCTATTTGTTCCTTATGCTTGCCCCTACTACTACTACTACTACTACTACTAGTCGTTGGGTGTCAAGCGCGGTGGGAAAAGTCACACAGTAATCGTCAAAAATAAGAAAATGAGGTCATATAGATCACGCTCCCGCGTCATCCTTGTCACGTGGCGCAAAAATATATTTAAAAAGGGGAATGCAACACGAGGACTTCCCAGGAGGTCACCCATCCTAGTACTACTCTCGCCCAAGCACGCTTAACTTCGGAGTTCTGATGGGATCCGGTGCTTTAGTGCTGGTATGATCGCATCCGACATGCAACTATCTATTTGTTCCTTATGCTTGCCCCTACTACTACTACTACTACTACTACTACTACTACTACTACTAGTCGTTGGGTGTCAAGCGCGGTGGGAAAAGTCACACAGTAATCGTCAAAAATAAGAAAATGAGGTCATATAGATCACGCTCCCGCGTCATCCTTGTCACGTGGCGCAAAAATATATTTAAAAAGGGGAATGCAACACGAGGACTTCCCAGGAGGTCACCCATCCTAGTACTACTCTCGCCCAAGCACGCTTAACTTCGGAGTTCTGATGGGATCCGGTGCTTTAGTGCTGGTATGATCGCATCCGACATGCAACTATCTATTTGTTCCTTATGCTTGCCCCTACTACTACTACTACTACTACTACTACTACTAGTCGTTGGGTGTCAAGCGCGGTGGGAAAAGTCACACAGTAATCGTCAAAAATAAGAAAATGAGGTCATATAGATCACGCTCCCGCGTCATCCTTGTCACGTGGCGCAAAAATATATTTAAAAAGGGGAATGCAACACGAGGACTTCCCAGGAGGTCACCCATCCTAGTACTACTCTCGCCCAAGCACGCTTAACTTCGGAGTTCTGATGGGATCCGGTGCTTTAGTGCTGGTATGATCGCATCCGACATGCAACTATCTATTTGTTCCTTATGCTTGCCCTACTACTACTACTACTACTATTAGTCGTTGGGTGTCAAGCGCGGTCGGAAAAGTCACACAGTAATCGTCAAAAATAAGAAAATGAGGTCATATAGATCACGGTCCCGCGTCATCCTTGGCACGTGGCGCAAAAATATATTTAAAAAGGGGAATGCAACACGAGGACTTCCGAGGAGGTCACCCATCCTAGTACTACTCTCGCCCAAGCACGCTTAACTTCGGAGTTCTGATGGGATCCGGTGCTTTAGTGCTGGTATGATCGCATCCGACATGCAACTATCTATTTGTTCCTTATGCTTGCCCTACTACTACTACTACTACTACTACTACTACTACTACTACTACTACTAGTCGTTGGGTGTCAAGCGCGGTGGGAAAAGTCACACAGTAATCGTCAAAAATAAGAAAACGAGGTCATATAGATCACGTTCCCGCGTCATCCTTGTCACGTGGCGCAAAAATATATTTAAAAAGGGGAATGCAACACGAGGACTTCCCAGGGTGACCCTACTACTACTACTACTACTACTACTACTACTACTACTAGTCGTTGGGTGTCAAGCGCGGTGGGAAAAGTCACACAGTAATCGTCAAAAATAAGAAAACGAGGTCATATAGATCACGTTCCCGCGTCATCCTTGTCACGTGGCGCAAAAATATATTTAAAAAGGGGAATGCAACACGAGGACTTCCCAGGAGGTCACCCATCCTAGTACTACTCTCGCCCAAGCACGCTTAACTTCGGAGTTCTGATGGGATCCGGTGCTTTAGTGCTGGTATGATCGCATCCGACATGCAACTATCTATTTGTTCCTTATGCTTGCCCCTACTACTACTACTACTACTACTACTAGTCGTTGGGTGTCAAGCGCGGTGGGAAAAGTCACACAGTAATCGTCAAAAATAAGAAAATAAGGTCATATAGATCACGCTCCCGCGTCATCCTTGTCACGTGGCGCAAAAATATATTTAAAAAGGGGAATGCAACACGAGGACTTCCCAGGAGGTCACCCATCCTAGTACTACTCTCGCCCAAGCACGCTTAACTTCGGAGTTCTGATGGGATCCGGTGCTTTAGTGCTAGTATGATCGCATCCGACATGCAACTATCTATTTGTTCCTTATGCTTGCCCCTACTACTACTACTACTACTAGTCGTTGGGTGTCAAGCGCGGTGGGAAAAGTCACACAGTAATCGTCAAAAATAAGAAAATGAGGTCATATAGATCACGGTCCCGCGTCATCCTTGTCACGTGGCGCAAAAATATATTTAAAAAGGGGAATGCAACACGAGGACTTCCCAGGAGGTCACCCATCCTAGTACTACTCTCGCCCAAGCACGCTTAACTTCGGAGTTTTGATGGGATCCGGTGCTTTAGTGCTGGTATGATCGCATCCGACATGCAACTATCTATTTGTTCCTTATGCTTGCCCCTACTACTACTACTACTACTAGTCGTTGGGTGTCAAGCGCGGTGGGAAAAGTCACACAGTAATCGTCAAAAATAAGAAAATGATGTCATATAGATCACGCTCCCGCGTCATCCTTGTCACGTGGCGCAAAAATATATTTAAAAAGGGGAATGCAACACGAGGACTTCCCAGGAGGTCACCCATCCTAGTACTACTCTCGCCCAAGCACGCTTAACTTCGGAGTTCTGATGGGATCCGGTGCTTTAGTGCTGGTATGATCGCATCCGACATGCAACTATCTATTTGTTCCTTATGCTTGCCCTACTACTACTACTACTACTATTAGTCGTTGGGTGTCAAGCGCGGTCGGAAAAGTCACACAGTAATCGTCAAAAATAAGTAAATGAGGTCATATAGATCACGCTCCCGCGTCATCCTTGTTACGTGGCGCAAAAATATATTTAAAAAGGGGAATGCAACACGAGGACTTCCCAGGAGGTCACCCATCCTAGTACTACTCTCGCCCAAGCACGCTTAACTTCGGAGTTCTGATGGGATCCGGTGCTTTAGTGCTGGTATGATCGCATCCGACATGCAACTATCTATTTGTTCCTTATGCTTGCCCCTACTACTACTACTACTACTACTACTACTACTACTACTAGTCGTTGGGTGTCAAGCGCGGTGGGAAAAGTCACACAGTAATCATCAAAAATAAGAAAATGAGGTCATATAGATCACGGTCCCGCGTCATCCTTGTCACGTGGCGCAAAAATATATTTAAAAAGGGGAATGCAACACGAGGACTTCCCAGGAGGTCACCCATCCTAGTACTACTCTCGCCCAAGCACGCTTAACTTCGGAGTTCTGATGGGATCCGATGCTTTAGTGCTGGTATGATCGCATCCGACATGCAACTATCTATTTGTTCCTTATGCTTGCCCCTACTACTACTACTACTACTACTACTAGTCGTTGGGTGTCAAGCGCGGTGGGAAAAGTCACACAGTAATCGTCAAAAATAAGAAAATGAGGTCATATAGATCACGCTCCCGCGTCATCCTTGTCACGTGGCGCAAAAATATATTTAAAAAGGGGAATGCAACACGAGGACTTCCCAGGAGGTCACCCATCCTAGTACTACTCTCGCCCAAGCACGCTTAACTTCGGAGTTCTGATGGGATCCGGTGCTTTAGTGCTGGTATGATCGCATCCGACATGCAACTATCTATTTGTTCCTTATGCTTGCCCCTACTACTACTACTACTACTACTACTACTAGTCGTTGGGTGTCAAGCGCGGTGGGAAAAGTCACACAGTAATCGTCAAAAATAAGAAAATGAGGTCATATAGATCACGCTCCCGCGTCATCCTTGTCACGTGGCGCAAAAATATATTTAAAAAGGGGAATGCAACACGAGGACTTCCCAGAAGGTCACCCATCCTAGTACTACTCTCGCCCAAGCACGCTTAACTTCGGAGTTCTGATGGGATCCGGTGCTTTAGTGCTGGTATGATCGCATCCGACATGCAACTATCTATTTGTTCCTTATGCTTGCCCTACTACTACTACTACTACTACTATTAGTCGTTGGGTGTCAAGCGCGGTCGGAAAAGTCACACAGTAATCATCAAAAATAAGAAAATGAGGTCATATAGATCACGGTCCCGCGTCATCCTTGGCACGTGGCGCAAAAATATATTTAAAAAGGGGAATGCAACACGAGGACTTCCCAGGAGGTCACCCATCCTAGTACTACTCTCGCCCAAGCACGCTTAACTTCGGAATTCTGATGGGATCCGGTGCTTTAGTGCTGGTATGATCGCATCCGACATGCAACTATCTATTTGTTCCTTATGCTTGCCCCTACTACTACTACTACTACTACTACTACTACTACTACTAGTCGTTGGGTGTCAAGCGCGGTGGGAAAAGTCACACAGTAATCGTCAAAAATAAGAAAATGAGGTCATATAGATCACGTTCCCGCGTCATCCTTGTCACGTGGCGCAAAAATATATTTAAAAAGGGGAATGCAACACGAGGACTTCCCAGGAGGTCACCCATCCTAGTACTACTCTCGCCCAAGCACGCTTAACTTCGGAGTTCTGATGGGATCCGGTGCTTTAGTGCTGGTATGATCGCATCCGACATGCAACTATCTATTTGTTCCTTATGCTTGCCCCTACTACTACTACTACTACTACTACTACTACTAGTCGTTGGGTGTCAAGCGCGGTGGGAAAAGTCACACAGTAATCGTCAAAAATAAGAAAATGAGGTCATATAGATCACGCTCCCGCGTCATCCTTGTCACGTGGCGCAAAAATATATTTAAAAAGGGGAATGCAACACGAGGACTTCCCAGGAGGTCACCCATCCTAGTACTACTCTCGCCCAAGCATGCTTAACTTCGGAGTTCTGATGGGATCCGGTGCTTTAGTGCTGGTATGATCGCATCCGACATGCAACTATCTATTTGTTCCTTATGCTTGCCCTACTACTACTACTACTACTACTACTATTAGTCGTTGGGTGTCAAGCGCGGTCGGAAAAGTCACACAGTAATCGTCAAAAATAAGAAAATGAGGTCATATAGATCACGGTCCCGCGTCATCCTTGGCACGTGGCGCAAAAATATATTTAAAAAGGGGAATGCAACACGAGGACTTCCCAGGAGGTCACCCATCCTAGTACTACTCTCGCCCAAGCACGCTTAACTTCGGAGTTCTGATGGGATCCGGTGCTTTAGTGCTGGTATGATCGCATCCGACATGCAACTATCTATTTGTTCCTTATGCTTGCCCCTACTACTACTACTACTACTACTACTACTACTACTAGTCGTTGGGTGTCAAGCGCGGTGGGAAAAGTCACACAGTAATCGTCAAAAATAAGAAAATGAGGTCATATAGATCACGTTCCCGCGTCATCCTTGTCACGTGGCGCAAAAATATATTTAAAAAGGTTAATGCAACACGAGGACTTCCCAGGAGGTCACCCATCCTAGTACTACTCTCGCCCAAGCACGCTTAACTTCGGAGTTCTGATGAGATCCGGTGCTTTAGTGCTGGTATGATCGCATCCGACATGCAACTATCTATTTGTTCCTTATGCTTGCCCCTACTACTACTACTACTACTAGTCGTTGGGTGTCAAGCGCGGTGGGAAAAGTCACACAGTAATCGTCAAAAAAAAGAAAATGAGGTCATATAGATCACGGTCCCGCGTCATCCTTGTCACGTGGCGCAAAAATATATTTAAAAAGGGGAATGCAACACGAGGACTTCCCAGGAGGTCACCCATCCTAGTACTACTCTCGCCCAAGCACGCTTAACTTCGGAGTTCTGATGGGATCCGGTGCTTTAGTGCTGGTATGATCGCATTCGACATGCAACTATCTATTTGTTCCTTATGCTTGCCCCTACTACTACTACTACTACTAGTCGTTGGGTGTCAAGCGCGGTGGGAAAAGTCACACAGTAATCGTCAAAAATAAGAAAATGAGGTCATATAGATCACGGTCCCGCGTCATCCTTGTCACGTGGCGCAAAAATATATTTAAAAAGGGGAATGCAACACGAGGACTTCCCAGGAGGTCACCCATCCTAGTACTACTCTCGCCCAAGCACGCTTAACTTCGGAGTTCTGATGGGATCCGGTGCTTTAGTGCTGGTATGATCGCATCCGACATGCAACTATCTATTTGTTCCTTATGCTTGCCCC
Organism: Hordeum vulgare subsp. vulgare; assembly: GCF_904849725.1. Lineage (NCBI taxonomy): Eukaryota > Viridiplantae > Streptophyta > Magnoliopsida > Poales > Poaceae > Hordeum > Hordeum vulgare. Next base: position 577,172,567 of record NC_058519.1, on the reverse strand, counting down.
TACTACTACTACTACTACTAGTCGTTGGGTGTCAAGCGCGGTGGGAAAAGTCACACAGTAATCGTCAAAAATAAGAAAATGAGGTCATATAGATCACGTTCCCGCGTCATCCTTGTCACGTGGCGCAAAAATATATTTAAAAAGGGGAATGCAACACGAGGACTTCCCAGGAGGTCACCCATCCTAGTACTACTCTCGCCCAAGCACGCTTAACTTCGGAGTTCTGATGGGATCCGGTGCTTTAGTGCTGGTATGATCGCATCCGACATGCAACTATCTATTTGTTCCTTATGCTTGCCCCTACTACTACTAGTCGTTGGGTGTCAAGCGCGGTGGGAAAAGTCACACAGTAATCGTCAAAAATAAGAAAATGAGGTCATATAGATCACGCTCCCGCGTCATCCTTGTCACGTGGCGCAAAAATATATTTAAAAAGGGGAATGCAACACAGGTCACCCATCCTAGTACTACTCTCGCCCAAGCACGCTTAACTTCGGAGTTCTGATGGGATCCGGTGCTTTAGTGCTGGTATGATCGCATCCGACATGCAACTATCTATTTGTTCCTTATGCTTGCCCCTACTACTACTAGTCGTTGGGTGTCAAGCGCGGTGGGAAAAGTCACACAGTAATCGTCAAAAATAAGAAAATGAGGTCATATAGATCACGCTCCCGCGTCATCCTTGTCACGTGGCGCAAAAATATATTTAAAAAGGGGAATGCAACACGAGGACTTCCCAGGAGGTCACCCATCCTAGTACTACTCTCGCCCAAGCACGCTTAACTTCAGAGTTCTGATGGGATCCGGTGCTTTAGTGCTGGTATGATCGCATCCGACATGCAACTATCTATTTGTTCCTTATGCTTGCCCCTACTACTACTACTACTACTACTACTACTACTAGTCGTTGGGTGTCAAGCGCGGTGGGAAAAGTCACACAGTAATCGTCAAAAATAAGAAAATGAGGTCATATAGATCACGCTCCCGCGTCATCCTTGTCACGTGGCGCAAAAATATATTTAAAAAGGGGAATGCAACACGAGGACTTCCCAGAAGGTCACCCATCCTAGTACTACTCTCGCCCAAGCACGCTTAACTTCGGAGTTCTGATGGGATCCGGTGCTTTAGTGCTGGTATGATCGCATCCGACATGCAACTATCTATTTGTTCCTTATGCTTGCCCTACTACTACTACTACTACTATTAGTCGTTGGGTGTCAAGCGCGGTCGGAAAAGTCACACAGTAATCGTCAAAAATAAGAAAATGAGGTCATATAGATCACGGTCCCGCGTCATCCTTGGCACGTGGCGCAAAAATATATTTAAAAAGGGGAATGCAACACGAGGACTTCCCAGGAGGTCACCCATCCTAGTACTACTCTCGCCCAAGCACGCTTAACTTCGGAGTTCTGATGGGATCCGGTGCTTTAGTGCTGGTATGATCGCATCCGACATGCAACTATCTATTTGTTCCTTATGCTTGCCCCTACTACTACTACTACTACTAGTCGTTGGGTGTCAAGCGCGGTGGGAAAAGTCACACAGTAATCGTCAAAAATAAGAAAATGAGGTCATATAGATCACGCTCCCGCGTCATCCTTGTCACGTGGCGCAAAAATATATTTAAAAAGGGGAATGCAACACGAGGACTTCCCAGGAGGTCACCCATCCTAGTACTACTCTCGCCCAAGCATGCTTAACTTCGGAGTTCTGATGGGATCCGGTGCTTTAGTGCTGGTATGATCGCATCCGACATGCAACTATCTATTTGTTCCTTATGCTTGCCCTACTACTACTACTACTACTACTACTACTATTAGTCGTTGGGTGTCAAGCGCGGTCGGAAAATTCACACAGTAATCGTCAAAAATAAGAAAATGAGGTCATATAGATCACGGTCCCGCGTCATCCTTGGCACGTGGCGCAAAAATATATTTAAAAATGGGAATGCAACACGAGGACTTCCCAGGAGGTCACCCATCCTAGTACTACTCTCGCCCAAGCACGCTTAACTTCGGAGTTCTGATGGGATCCGGTGCTTTAGTGCTGGTATGATCGCATCCGACATGCAACTATCTATTTGTTCCTTATGCTTGCCCCTACTACTACTACTACTACTACTACTACTACTACTACTACTAGTCGTTGGGTGTCAAGCGCGGTGGGAAAAGTCACACAGTAATCGTCAAAAATAAGAAAATGAGGTCATATAGATCACGTTCCCGCGTCATCCTTGTCACGTGGCGCAAAAATATATTTAAAAAGGGGAATGCAACACGAGGACTTCCCAGGAGGTCACCCATCCTAGTACTACTCTCGCCCAAGCACGCTTAACTTCGGAGTTCTGATGGGATCCGGTGCTTTAGTGCTGGTATGATCGCATCCGACATGCAACTATCTATTTGTTCCTTATGCTTGCCCCTACTACTACTACTACTACTAGTCGTTGGGTGTCAAGCGCGGTGGGAAAAGTCACACAGTAATCGTCAAAAATAAGAAAATGAGGTCATATAGATCACGGTCCCGCGTCATCCTTGTCACGTGGCGCAAAAATATATTTAAAAAGGGGAATGCAACACGAGGACTTCCCAGGAGGTCACCCATCCTAGTACTACTCTCGCCCAAGCACGCTTAACTTCGGAGTTCTGATGGGATCCGGTGCTTTAGTGCTGGTATGATCGCATCCGACATGCAACTATCTATTTGTTCCTTATGCTTGCCCCTACTACTACTACTACTACTAGTCGTTGGGTGTCAAGCGCGGTGGGAAAAGTCACACAGTAATCGTCAAAAATAAGAAAATGAGGTCATATAGATCACACAGTAATCGTCAAAAATAAGAAAATGAGGTCATATAGATCACGGTCCCGCGTCATCCTTGTCACGTGGCGCAAAAATATATTTAAAAAGGGGAATGCAACACGAGGACTTCCCAGGAGGTCACCCATCCTAGTACTACTCTCGCCCAAGCACGCTTAACTTCGGAGTTCTGATGGGATCCGGTGCTTTAGTGCTGGTATGATCGCATCCGACATGCAACTATCTATTTGTTCCTTATGCTTGCCCCTACTACTACTACTACTACTACTAGTCGTTGGGTGTCAAGGGCGGTGGGAAAAGTCACACAGTAATCGTCAAAAATAAGAAAATGAGGTCATATAGATCACGTTCCCGCGTCATCCTTGTCATGTGGCGCAAAAATATATTTAAAAAGGGGAATGCAACACGAGGACTTCCCAAGAGGTGACCCATCCTAGTACTACTCTCGCCCAAGCACGCTTAACTTCGGAGTTCTGATGGGATCCGGTGCTTTAGTGCTGGTATGATCGCATCCGACATGCAACTATCTATTTGTTCCTTATGCTTGCCCCTACTACTACTAGTCGTTGGGTGTCAAGCGCGGTGGGAAAAGTCACACAGTAATCGTCAAAAATAAGAAAATGAGGTCATATAGATCACGCTCCCGCGTCATCCTTGTCACGTGGCGCAAAAATATATTTAAAAAGGGGAATGCAACACGAGGACTTCCCAGGAGGTCACCCATCCTAATACTACTCTCGCCCAAGCACGCTTAACTTCGAAGTTCTGATGGGATCCGGTGCTTTAGTGCTGGTATGATCGCATCCGACATGCAACTATCTATTTTGTTCCTTATGCTGGCCCCTACTACTACTACTACTACTACTGCTACTACTACTAGTCGTTGGGTGTCAAGCGCGGTGGGAAAATTCACACAATAATCGTCAAAAATAAGAAAATGAGGTCATATAGATCACGCTCCCGCGTCATCCTTGTCACGTGGCGCAAAAATATATTTAAAAAGGGGAGTGCAACACGAGGACTTCCCAGGAGGTCACCCATCCTAGTACTACTCTCGCCCAAGCACGCTTAACTTCGGAGTTCTGATGGAATCCGGTGTTTTAGTGCTGTTATGATCGCATCCGACATGCAACTATCTATTTGTTCCTTATGCTTGCCCCAACTACTACTACTACTACTAGTCGTTGGGTGTCAAGCGCGGTGGGAAAAGTCACACAGTAATCGTCAAAAATAAGAAAATGAGGTCATATAGATCACGCTCCCGCGTCATCCTTGTCACGTGGCGCAAAAATATATTTAAAAAGGGGAATGCAACACGAGGACTTCCCAGGAGGTCACCCATCCTAGTACTACTCTCGCCCAAGCACGCTTAACTTCGGAGTTCTGATGGGATCCGGTGCTTTAGTGCTGGTATGATCGCATCCGACATGCAACTATCTATTTGTTCCTTATGCTTGCCCCTACTACTACTAGTCGTTGGGTGTCAAGCGCGGTGGGAAAAGTCACACAGTAATCGTCAAAAATAAGAAAATGAGGTCATATAGATCACGCTCCCGCGTCATCCTTGTCACGTGGCGCAAAAATATATTTAAAAAGGGCAATGCAACACGAGGACTTCCCAGGAGGTCACCCATCCTAGTACTACTCTCACCCAAGCACGCTTAACTTCGAAGTTCTGATGGGATCCGGTGCTTTAGTGCTGGTATGATCGCATCCGACATGCAACTATCTATTTGTTCCTTATGCTTGCCCCTACTACTACTACTACTACTACTGCTACTACTACTAATTGTTGGGTGTCAAGCGCGGTGGGAAAAGTCATACAGTAATCGTCAAAAATAAGAAAATGAGGTCATATAGATCACGCTCCCGCGTCATCCTTGTCACGTGGCGCAAAAATATATTTAAAAAGGGGAATGCAACACGAGGACTTCCCAGGAGGTCACCCATCCTAGTACTACTCTTGCCCAAGCACGCTTAACTTCGGAGTTCTAATGGGATCCGGTGCTTTAGTGCTGTTATGACCGCATCCGACATGCAACTATCTATTTGTTCCTTATGCTTGCCCCAACTACTACTACTACTACTACTACTACTACTAGTCGTTGGGTGTCAAGCACGGTGGGAAAAGTCACACAGTAATCGTCAAAAATAAGAAAATGAGGTCATATAGATCACGCTCCCGCGTCATCCTTGTCACGTGGCGCAAAAATATATTTAAAAAGGGGAATGCAACACGAGGACTTCCCAGGAGGTCACCCATCCTAGTACTACTCTCGCCCAAGCACGCTTAACTTCGGAGTTCTGATGGGATCCGGTGCTTTAGTGCTGGTATGATCGCATCCAACATGCAACTATCTATTTGTTCCTTATGCTTGCCCCTACTACTACTAGTCGTTGGGTGTCAAGCGCGGTGGGAAAAGTCACACAGTAATCGTCAAAAATAAGAAAATGAGGTCATATAGATCACGCTCCCGCGTCATCCTTGTCACGTGGCGCAAAAATATATTTAAAAAGGGGAATGCAACACGAGGACTTCCCAGGAGGTCACCCATCCTAGTACTACTCTCGCCCAAGCACGCTTAACTTCGGAGTTCTGATGGGATCCGGTGCTTTAGTGCTGGTATGATCGCATCCGACATGCAACTATCTATTTGTTCCTTATGCTTGCCCCTACTACTACTAGTCGTTGGGTGTCAAGCGCGGTGGGAAAAGTCACACAGTAATCGTCAAAAATAAGAAAATGAGGTCATATAGATCACGCTCCCGCGTCATCCTTGTCACGTGGCGCAAAAATATATTTAAAAAGGGGAATGCAACACGAGGACTTCCCAGGAGGTCACCCATCCTAGTACTACTCTCGCCCAAGCACGCTTAACTTCAAAGTTCTGATGGGATCCGGTGCTTTAGTGCTGGTATGATCGCATCCGACATGCAACTATCTATTTGTTCCTTATGCTTGCCCCTACTACTACTACTACTACTGCTACTACTACTAGTCGTTGGGTGTCAAGCGCGGTGGGAAAAGTCACACAGTAATCGTCAAAAATAAGAAAATGAGGTCATATAGATCACGCTCCCGCGTCATCCTTGTCACGTGGCGCAAAAATATATTTAAAAAGGGGAATGCAACACGAGGACTTCCCAGGAGGTCACCCATCCTAGTACTACTCTCGCCCAAGCATGCTTAACTTCGGAGTTCTGATGGGATCCGGTGCTTTAGTGCTGGTATGATCGCATCCGACATGCAACTATCTATTTGTTCCTTATGCTTGCCCTACTACTACTACTACTACTACTACTACTATTAGTCGTTGGGTGTCAAGCGCGGTCGGAAAATTCACACAGTAATCGTCAAAAATAAGAAAATGAGGTCATATAGATCACGGTCCCGCGTCATCCTTGGCACGTGGCGCAAAAATATATTTAAAAATGGGAATGCAACACGAGGACTTCCCAGGAGGTCACCCATCCTAGTACTACTCTCGCCCAAGCACGCTTAACTTCGGAGTTCTGATGGGATCCGGTGCTTTAGTGCTGGTATGATCGCATCCGACATGCAACTATCTATTTGTTCCTTATGCTTGCCCCTACTACTACTACTACTACTACTACTACTACTACTACTACTAGTCGTTGGGTGTCAAGCGCGGTGGGAAAAGTCACACAGTAATCGTCAAAAATAAGAAAATGAGGTCATATAGATCACGTTCCCGCGTCATCCTTGTCACGTGGCGCAAAAATATATTTAAAAAGGGGAATGCAACACGAGGACTTCCCAGGAGGTCACCCATCCTAGTACTACTCTCGCCCAAGCACGCTTAACTTCGGAGTTCTGATGGGATCCGGTGCTTTAGTGCTGGTATGATCGCATCCGACATGCAACTATCTATTTGTTCCTTATGCTTGCCCCTACTACTACTACTACTACTAGTCGTTGGGTGTCAAGCGCGGTGGGAAAAGTCACACAGTAATCGTCAAAAATAAGAAAATGAGGTCATATAGATCACGGTCCCGCGTCATCCTTGTCACGTGGCGCAAAAATATATTTAAAAAGGGGAATGCAACACGAGGACTTCCCAGGAGGTCACCCATCCTAGTACTACTCTCGCCCAAGCACGCTTAACTTCGGAGTTCTGATGGGATCCGGTGCTTTAGTGCTGGTATGATCGCATCCGACATGCAACTATCTATTTGTTCCTTATGCTTGCCCCTACTACTACTACTACTACTAGTCGTTGGGTGTCAAGCGCGGTGGGAAAAGTCACACAGTAATCGTCAAAAATAAGAAAATGAGGTCATATAGATCACGGTCCCGCGTCATCCTTGTCACGTGGCGCAAAAATATATTTAAAAAGGGGAATGCAACACGAGGACTTCCCAGGAGGTCACCCATCCTAGTACTACTCTCGCCCAAGCACGCTTAACTTCGGAGTTCTGATGGGATCCGGTGCTTTAGTGCTGGTATGATCGCATCCGACATGCAACTATCTATTTGTTCCTTATGCTTGCCCCTACTACTACTACTACTACTACTAGTCGTTGGGTGTCAAGGGCGGTGGGAAAAGTCACACAGTAATCGTCAAAAATAAGAAAATGAGGTCATATAGATCACGTTCCCGCGTCATCCTTGTCATGTGGCGCAAAAATATATTTAAAAAGGGGAATGCAACACGAGGACTTCCCAAGAGGTGACCCATCCTAGTACTACTCTCGCCCAAGCACGCTTAACTTCGGAGTTCTGATGGGATCCGGTGCTTTAGTGCTGGTATGATCGCATCCGACATGCAACTATCTATTTGTTCCTTATGCTTGCCCCTACTACTACTAGTCGTTGGGTGTCAAGCGCGGTGGGAAAAGTCACACAGTAATCGTCAAAAATAAGAAAATGAGGTCATATAGATCACGCTCCCGCGTCATCCTTGTCACGTGGCGCAAAAATATATTTAAAAAGGGGAATGCAACACGAGGACTTCCCAGGAGGTCACCCATCCTAATACTACTCTCGCCCAAGCACGCTTAACTTCGAAGTTCTGATGGGATCCGGTGCTTTAGTGCTGGTATGATCGCATCCGACATGCAACTATCTATTTTGTTCCTTATGCTGGCCCCTACTACTACTACTACTACTACTACTGCTACTACTACTAGTCGTTGGGTGTCAAGCGCGGTGGGAAAATTCACACAATAATCGTCAAAAATAAGAAAATGAGGTCATATAGATCACGCTCCCGCGTCATCCTTGTCACGTGGCGCAAAAATATATTTAAAAAGGGGAGTGCAACACGAGGACTTCCCAGGAGGTCACCCATCCTAGTACTACTCTCGCCCAAGCACGCTTAACTTCGGAGTTCTGATGGAATCCGGTGTTTTAGTGCTGTTATGATCGCATCCGACATGCAACTATCTATTTGTTCCTTATGCTTGCCCCAACTACTACTACTACTACTAGTCGTTGGGTGTCAAGCGCGGTGGGAAAAGTCACACAGTAATCGTCAAAAATAAGAAAATGAGGTCATATAGATCACGCTCCCGCGTCATCCTTGTCACGTGGCGCAAAAATATATTTAAAAAGGGGAATGCAACACGAGGACTTCCCAGGAGGTCACCCATCCTAGTACTACTCTCGCCCAAGCACGCTTAACTTCGGAGTTCTGATGGGATCCGGTGCTTTAGTGCTGGTATGATCGCATCCGACATGCAACTATCTATTTGTTCCTTATGCTTGCCCCTACTACTACTAGTCGTTGGGTGTCAAGCGCGGTGGGAAAAGTCACACAGTAATCGTCAAAAATAAGAAAATGAGGTCATATAGATCACGCTCCCGCGTCATCCTTGTCACGTGGCGCAAAAATATATTTAAAAAGGGCAATGCAACACGAGGACTTCCCAGGAGGTCACCCATCCTAGTACTACTCTCACCCAAGCACGCTTAACTTCGAAGTTCTGATGGGATCCGGTGCTTTAGTGCTGGTATGATCGCATCCGACATGCAACTATCTATTTGTTCCTTATGCTTGCCCCTACTACTACTACTACTACTGCTACTACTACTAATTGTTGGGTGTCAAGCGCGGTGGGAAAAGTCATACAGTAATCGTCAAAAATAAGAAAATGAGGTCATATAGATCACGCTCCCGCGTCATCCTTGTCACGTGGCGCAAAAATATATTTAAAAAGGGGAATGCAACACGAGGACTTCCCAGGAGGTCACCCATCCTAGTACTACTCTTGCCCAAGCACGCTTAACTTCGGAGTTCTAATGGGATCCGGTGCTTTAGTGCTGTTATGACCGCATCCGACATGCAACTATCTATTTGTTCCTTATGCTTGCCCCAACTACTACTACTACTACTACTACTACTACTAGTCGTTGGGTGTCAAGCACGGTGGGAAAAGTCACACAGTAATCGTCAAAAATAAGAAAATGAGGTCATATAGATCACGCTCCCGCGTCATCCTTGTCACGTGGCGCAAAAATATATTTAAAAAGGGGAATGCAACACGAGGACTTCCCAGGAGGTCACCCATCCTAGTACTACTCTCGCCCAAGCACGCTTAACTTCGGAGTTCTGATGGGATCCGGTGCTTTAGTGCTGGTATGATCGCATCCAACATGCAACTATCTATTTGTTCCTTATGCTTGCCCCTACTACTACTAGTCGTTGGGTGTCAAGCGCGGTGGGAAAAGTCACACAGTAATCGTCAAAAATAAGAAAATGAGGTCATATAGATCACGCTCCCGCGTCATCCTTGTCACGTGGCGCAAAAATATATTTAAAAAGGGGAATGCAACACGAGGACTTCCCAGGAGGTCACCCATCCTAGTACTACTCTCGCCCAAGCACGCTTAACTTCGGAGTTCTGATGGGATCCGGTGCTTTAGTGCTGGTATGATCGCATCCGACATGCAACTATCTATTTGTTCCTTATGCTTGCCCCTACTACTACTAGTCGTTGGGTGTCAAGCGCGGTGGGAAAAGTCACACAGTAATCGTCAAAAATAAGAAAATGAGGTCATATAGATCACGCTCCCGCGTCATCCTTGTCACGTGGCGCAAAAATATATTTAAAAAGGGGAATGCAACACGAGGACTTCCCAGGAGGTCACCCATCCTAGTACTACTCTCGCCCAAGCACGCTTAACTTCAAAGTTCTGATGGGATCCGGTGCTTTAGTGCTGGTATGATCGCATCCGACATGCAACTATCTATTTGTTCCTTATGCTTGCCCCTACTACTACTACTACTACTGCTACTACTACTAGTCGTTGGGTGTCAAGCGCGGTGGGAAAAGTCACACAGTAATCGTCAAAAATAAGAAAATGAGGTCATATAGATCACGCTCCCGCGTCATCCTTGTCACGTGGCGCAAAAATATATTTAAAAAGGGGAATGCAACACGAGGACTTCCCAGGAGGTCACCCATCCTAGTACTACTCTCGCCCAAGCACGCTTAACTTCGGAGTTCTGATAGGATCCGGTGCTTTAGTGCTGGTATGATCGCATCCGACATGCAACTATCTATTTGTTCCTTATGCTTGCCCCTACTACTAGTCGTTGGGTGTCAAGCGCGGTGGGAAAAGTCACACAGTAATCGTCAAAAATAAGAAAATGAGGTCATATAGATCACGCTCCCGCGTCATCCTTGTCACGTGGCGCAAAAATATATTTAAAAAGGGGAATGCAACACGAGGACTTCCCAGGAGGTCACCCATCCTAGTACTACTCTCGCCCAAGCACGCTTAACTTCGGAGTTCTGATGGGATCCGGTGCTTTAGTGCTGGTATGATCGCATCCGACATGCAACTATCTATTTGTTCCTTATGCTTGCCCCTACTACTACTAGTCGTTGGGTGTCAAGCGCGGTGGGAAAAGTCACACTGTAATCGTCAAAAATAAGAAAATGAGGTCATATAGATCACGCTCCCGCGTCATCCTTGTCACGTGGCGCAAAAATATATTTAAAAAGGGGAATGCAACACGAGGACTTCCCAGGAGGTCACCCATCCTAGTACTACTCTCGCCCAAGAACGCTTAACTTCAAAGTTCTGATGGGATCCGGTGCTTTAGTGCTGGTATGATCGCATCCAACATGCAACTATCTATTTGTTCCTTATGCTTGCCCCTACTACTACTACTACTACTGCTACTACTACTAGTCGTTGGGTGTCAAGCGCGGTGGGAAAAGTCACACAGTAATCGTCAAAAATAAGAAAATGAGGTCATATAGATCACGCTCCCGCGTCATCCTTGTCACGTGGCGCAAAAATATATTTAAAAAGGGGAATGCAACACGAGGACTTCCCAGGAGGTCACCTATCCTAGTACTACTCTCGCCCAAGCACCTTAACTTCGGAGTTCTGATGGGATCCGGTGCTTTAGTGCTATTATGATCGCATCCGACATGCAACTATCTATTTGTTCCTTATGCTTGCCCCAACTACTACTACTACTACTACTACTACTACTAGTCGTTGGGTGTCAAGCGCGGTGGGAAAAGTCACACAGTAATCGTCAAAAATAAGAAAATGAGGTCATATAGATCACGCTCCCGCGTCATCCTTGTCACGTGGCGCAAAAATATATTGAAAAAGGGGAATGCAACACGAGGACTTCCCGGGAGGTGACCCATCCTAGTACTACTCTCGCCCAAGCACGCTTAACTTCGGAGTTCTGATGGGATCCGGTGCTTTAGTGCTGGTATGATCGCATCCGACATGCAACTATCTATTTGTTCCTTATGCTTGCCCCTACTACTACTAGTCGTTGGGTGTCAAGCGCGGTGGGAAAAGTCACACAGTAATCGTCAAAAATAAGAAAATGAGGTCATATAGATCACGCTCCCGCGTCATCCTTGTCACGTGGCGCAAAAATATATTTAAAAAGGGGAATGCAACACGAGGACTTCCCAGGAGGTCACCCATCCTAGTACTTCTCTCGCCCAAGCACGCTTAACTTCGAAGTTCTGATGGGATCCGGTGGTTTAGTGCTGGTATGATCGCATCCGACATGCAACTATCTATTTGTTCCTTATGCTTGCCCCTACTACTACTACTACTACTTCTGCTACTACTACTAATTGTTGGGTGTCAAGCGCGGTGGGAAAAGTCACACAGTAATCGTCAAAAATAAGAAAATGAGGTCATATAGATCACGCTCCCGCGTCATCCTTGTCACGTGGCGCAAAAATATATTTAAAAAGGGGAATGCAACACGAGGACTTCCCAGGAGGTCACCCATCCTAGTACTACTCTCGCCCAAGCACGCTTAACTTCGGAGTTCTGATGGGATCCGGTGCTTTAGTGCTGGTATGATCGCATCCGACATGCAACTATCTATTTGTTCCTTATGCTTGCCCCTACTACTACTAGTCGTTGGGTGTCAAGCGCGGTGGGAAAAGTCACACAGTAATCGTCAAAAATAAGAAAATGAGGTCATATAGATCACGCTCCCGCGTCATCCTTGTCACGTGGCGCAAAAATATATTTAAAAAGGGGAATGCAACACGAGGACTTCCCAGGAGGTCACCCATCCTAGTACTACTCTCGCCCAAGCACGCTTAACTTCAGAGTTCTGATGGGATCCGGTGCTTTAGTGCTGGTATGATCGCATCCGACATGCAACTATCTATTTGTTCCTTATGCTTGCCCCTACTACTACTACTACTACTACTACTACTAGTCGTTGGGTGTCAAGCGCGGTGGGAAAAGTCACACAGTAATCGTCAAAAATAAGAAAATGAGGTCATATAGATCACGCTCCCGCGTGATCCTTGTCACGTGGCGCAAAAATATATTTAAAAAGGGGAATGCAACACGAGGACTTCCCAGGAGGTCACCCATCCTAGTACTACTCTCGCCCAAGCACGCTTAACTTCAGAGTTCTGATGGGATCCGGTGCTTTAGTGCTGGTATGATCGCATCCGACATGCAACTATCTATTTGTTCCTTATGCTTGCCCCTACTACTACTACTACTAGTCGTTGGGTGTCAAGCGCGGTGGGAAAAGTCACACAGTAATCGTCAAAAATAAGAAAATGAGGTCATATAGATCACGGTCCCGCGTCATCCTTGTCACGTGGCGCAAAAATATATTTAAAAAGGGGAATGCACCACGAGGAATTCCGAGGAGGTCACCCATCCTAGTACTACTCTCGCCCAAGCACGCTTAACTTCGGAGTTCTGATGGGATCCGGTGCTTTAGTGCTGGTATGATCGCATCCGACATGCAACTATCTATTTGTTCCTTATGCTTGCCCCTACTACTACTACTACTACTACTACTACTACCACTACTACTACTACTACTACTAGTCGTTGGGTGTCAAGCCCGGTGGGAAAAGTCACACAGTAATCGTCAAAAATAAGAAAATGAGGTCATATAGATCACGGTCCCGCGTCATCCTTGTCACGTGGCGCAAAAATATATTTAAAAAGGGGAATGCAACACGAGGACTTCCCAGGAGGTCACCCATCCTAGTACTACTCTCGCCCAAGCACGCTTAACTTCGAAGTTCTGATGGGATCCGGTGTTTTAGTGCTGTTATGATCGCATCCGACAAGCAACTATCTATTTGTTCTTTATGCTTGCCCCAACTACTACTACTACTACTACTACTACTACTACTACTAGTCGTTGGGTGTCAAGCGCGGTGGGAAAAGTCACACAGTAATCGTCAAAAATAAGAAAATGAGGTCATATAGATCACGCTCCCGCGTCATCCTTGTCACGTGGCGCAAAAATATATTTAAAAAGGGGAATGCAACACGAGGACTTCCCAGGAGGTCACCCATCCTAGTACTACTCTCGCCCAAGCACGCTTAACTTCGGAGTTCTGATGGGATCCGGTGCTTTAGTGCTGGTATGATCGCATCCGACATGCAACTATCTATTTGTTCCTTATGCTTGCCCCTACTACTACTAGTCGTTGGGTGTCAAGCGCGGTGGGAAAAGTCACACAGTAATCGTCAAAAATAAGAAAATGAGGTCATATAGATCACGCTCCCGCGTCATCCTTGTCACGTGGCGCAAAAATATATTTAAAAAGGGGAATGCAACACGAGGACTTCCCAGGAGGTCACCCATCCTAGTACTACTCTCGCCCAAGCACGCTTAACTTCGAAGTTCTGAGGGATCCGGTGTTTTAGTGCTGTTATGATCGCATCCGACAAGCAACTATCTATTTGTTCCTTATGCTTGCCCCAACTACTACTACTACTACTACTACTACTACTACTACTACTAGTCGTTGGGTGTCAAGCGCGGTGCGAAAAGTCACACAGTAATCGTCAAAAATAAGAAAATGAGGTCATATAGATCACGCTCCCGCGTCATCCTTGTCACGTGGCGCAAAAATATATTTAAAAAGGGGAATGCAACACGAGGACTTCCCAGGAGGTCACCCATCCTAGTACTACTCTCGCCCAAGCACGCTTAACTTCGGAATTCTGATGGGATCCGGTGCTTTAGTGCTGGTATGATCGCATCCGACATGCAACTATCTATTTGTTCCTTATGCTTGCCCCTACTACTACTAGTCGTTGGGTGTCAAGCGCGGTGGGAAAAGTCACACAGTAATCGTCAAAAATAAGAAAATGAGGTCATATAGATCACGCTCCCGCGTCATCCTTGTCACGTGGCGCAAAAATATATTTAAAAAGGGGAATGCAACACGAGGACTTCCCAGGAGGTCACCCATCCTAGTACTACTCTCGCCCAAGCACGCTTAACTTCGGAGTTCTGATGGGATCCGGTGCTTTAGTGCTGGTATGATCGCATCCGACATGCAACTATCTATTTGTTCCTTATGCTTGCCCCTACTACTACTAGTCGTTGGGTGTCAAGCGCGGTGGGAAAAGTCACACAGTAATCGTCAAAAATAAGAAAATGAGGTCATATAGATCACGCTCCCGCGTCATCCTTGTCACGTGGCGCAAAAATATATTTAAAAAGGGGAATGCAACACGAGGACTTCCCAGGAGGTCACCCATCCTAGTACTACTCTCGCCCAAGCACGCTTAACTTCAGAGTTCTGATGGGATCCGGTGCTTTAGTGCTGGTATGATCGCATCCGACATGCAACTATCTATTTGTTCCTTATGCTTGCCCCTACTACTACTACTACTACTACTACTACTACTAGTCGTTGGGTGTCAAGCGCGGTGGGAAAAGTCACACAGTAATCGTCAAAAATAAGAAAATGAGGTCATATAGATCACGCTCCCGCGTGATCCTTGTCACGTGGCGCAAAAATATATTTAAAAAGGGGAATGCAACACGAGGACTTCCCAGGAGGTCACCCATCCTAGTACTACTCTCGCCCAAGCACGCTTAACTTCAGAGTTCTGATGGGATCCGGTGCTTTAGTGCTGGTATGATCGCATCCGACATGCAACTATCTATTTGTTCCTTATGCTTGCCCCTACTACTACTACTACTACTAGTCGTTGGGTGTCAAGCGCGGTGGGAAAAGTCACACAGTAATCGTCAAAAATAAGAAAATGAGGTCATATAGATCACGGTCCCGCGTCATCCTTGTCACGTGGCGCAAAAATATATTTAAAAAGGGGAATGCACCACGAGGAATTCCGAGGAGGTCACCCATCCTAGTACTACTCTCGCCCAAGCACGCTTAACTTCGGAGTTCTGATGGGATCCGGTGCTTTAGTGCTGGTATGATCGCATCCGACATGCAACTATCTATTTGTTCCTTATGCTTGCCCCTACTACTACTACTACTACTACTACTACTACTACCACTACTACTACTACTACTACTAGTCGTTGGGTGTCAAGCCCGGTGGGAAAAGTCACACAGTAATCGTCAAAAATAAGAAAATGAGGTCATATAGATCACGGTCCCGCGTCATCCTTGTCACGTGGCGCAAAAATATATTTAAAAAGGGGAATGCAACACGAGGACTTCCCAGGAGGTCACCCATCCTAGTACTACTCTCGCCCAAGCACGCTTAACTTCGAAGTTCTGATGGGATCCGGTGTTTTAGTGCTGTTATGATCGCATCCGACAAGCAACTATCTATTTGTTCTTTATGCTTGCCCCAACTACTACTACTACTACTACTACTACTACTACTAGTCGTTGGGTGTCAAGCGCGGTGGGAAAAGTAACACAGTAATCGTCAAAAATAAGAAAATGAGGTCATATAGATCACGCTCCCGCGTCATCCTTGTCACGTGGCGCAAAAATATATTTAAAAAGGGGAATGCAACACGAGGACTTCCCAGGAGGTCACCCATCCTAGTACTACTCTCGCCCAAGCACGCTTAACTTCGGAGTTCTGATGGGATCCGGTGCTTTCGTGCTGGTATGATCGCATCCGACATGCAACTATCTATTTGTTCCTTATGCTTGCCCCTACTACTACTAGTCGTTGGGTGTCAAGCGCGGTGGGAAAAGTCACACAGTAATCGTCAAAAATAAGAAAATGAGGTCATATAGATCACGCTCCCGCGTCATCCTTGTCACGTGGCGCAAAAATATATTTAAAAAGGGGAATGCAACACGAGGACTTCCCAGGAGGTCACCCATCCTAGTACTACTCTCGCCCAAGCACGCTTAACTTCGAAGTTCTGATGGGATCCGGTGTTTTAGTGCTGTTATGATCGCATCCGACAAGCAACTATCTATTTGTTCCTTATGCTTGCCCCAACTACTACTACTACTACTACTACTACTACTACTACTAGTCGTTGGGTGTCAAGCGCGGTGCGAAAAGTCACACAGTAATCGTCAAAAATAAGAAAATGAGGTCATATAGATCACGCTCCCGCGTCATCCTTGTCACGTGGCGCAAAAATATATTTAAAAAGGGGAATGCAACACGAGGACTTCCCAGGAGGTCACCCATCCTAGTACTACTCTCGCCCAAGCACGCTTAACTTCGGAATTCTGATGGGATCCGGTGCTTTAGTGCTGGTATGATCGCATCCGACATGCAACTATCTATTTGTTCCTTATGCTTGCCCCTACTACTACTAGTCGTTGGGTGTCAAGCGCGGTGGGAAAAGTCACACAGTAATCGTCAAAAATAAGAAAATGAGGTCATATAGATCACGCTCCCGCGTCATCCTTGTCACGTGGCGCAAAAATATATTTAAAAAGGGGAATGCAACACGAGGACTTCCCAGGAGGTCAACCATCCTAGTACTACTCTCGCCCAAGCACGCTTAACTTCGAAGTTCTGATGGGATCCGGTGCTTTAGTGCTGGTATGATCGCATCCGACATGCAACTATCTATTTGTTCCTTATGCTTGCCCCTACTACTACTACTACTACTACTACTGCTACTACTACTAATTGTTGGGTGTCAAGCGCGGTGGGAAAAGTCACACAGTAATCGTCAAAAATAAGAAAATGAGGTCATATAGATCACGCTCCCGCGTCATCCTTGTCACGTGGCGCAAAAATATATTTAAAAAGGGGAATGCAACACGAGGACTTCCCAGGAGGTCACCCATCCTAGTACTACTCTCGCCCAAGCACGCTTAACTTCGGAGTTCTGATGGGATCCGGTGCTTTAGTGCTGTTATGATCGCATGCGACATGCAACTATCTATTTGTTCCTTATGCTTGCCCCAACTACTACTACTACTACTACTACTACTACTACTAATACTAGTCGTTGGGTGTCAAGCGCGGTGGGAAAAGTCACACAGTAATCGTCAAAAATAAGAAAATGAGGTCATATAGATCACGCTCCCGCGTCATCCTTGTCACGTGGCGCAAAAATATATTTAAAAAGGAGAATGCAACACGAGGACTTCCGAGGAGGTCACCCATCCTAGTACTACTCTCGCCCAAGCACGCTTAACTTCGGAGTTCTGATGGGATCCGGTGCTTTAGTGCTGGTATGATCGCATCCGACATGCAACTATCTATTTGTTCCTTATGCTTGCCCCTACTACTACTAGTCTTTGGGTGTCAAGCGCGGTGGGAAAAGTCACACAGTAATCGTCAAAAATAAGAAAATGAGGTCATATAGATCACGCTCCCGCGTCATCCTTGTCACGTGGCGCAAAAATATATTTAAAAAGGGGAATGCAACACGAGGACTTCCCAGGAGGTCACCCATCCTAGTACTACTCTCGCCCAAGCACGCTTAACTTCGGAGTTCTGATGGGATCCGGTGCTTTAGTGCTGGTATGATCGCATCCGACATGCAACTATCTATTTGTTCCTTATGCTTGCCCCTACTACTACTAGTCGTTGGGTGTCAAGCGCGGTGGGAAAAGTCACACAGTAATCGTCAAAAATAAGAAAATGAGGTCATATAGATCACGCTCCCGCGTCATCCTTGTCACGTGGCGCAAAAATATATTTAAAAAGGGGAATGCAACACGAGGACTTCCCAGGAGGTCACCCATCCTAGTACTACTCTCGCCCAAGCACGCTTAACTTCGGAGTTCTGATGGGATCCGGTGCTTTAGTGCTGGTATGATCGCATCCGACATGCAACTATCTATTTGTTCCTTATGCTTGCCCCTACTACTACTAGTCGTTGGGTGTCAAGCGCGGTGGGAAAAGTCACACAGTAATCGTCAAAAATAAGAAAATGAGGTCATATAGATCACGCTCCCGCGTCATCCTTGTCACGTGGCGCAAAAATATATTTAAAAAGGGGAATGCAACACGAGGACTTCCCAGGAGGTCACCCATCCTAGTACTCGCCCAAGCACGCTTAACTTCGGAGTTCTGATGGGATCCGGTGCTTTAGTGCTGGTATGATCGCATCCGACATGCAACTATCTATTTGTTTCTTATGCTTGCCCCTACTACTACTACTACTACTAGTCGTTGGGTGTCAAGCGCGGTGGGAAAAGTCACACAGTAATCGTCAAAAATAAGAAAATGAGGTCATATAGATCACGCTCCCGCGTCATCCTTGTCACGTGGCGCAAAAATATATTTAAAAAGGGGAATGCAACACGAGGACTTCCCAGGAGGTCACCCATCCTAGTACTACTCTCGCCCAAGCACGCTTAACTTCAAAGTTCTGATGGGATCCGGTGCTTTAGTGCTGGTATGATCGCATCCGACATGCAACTATCTATTTGTTCCTTATGCTTGCCCCTACTACTACTACTGCTGCTACTACTACTAGTCGTTGGGTGTCAAGCGCGGTGGGAAAAGTCACACAGTAATCGTCAAAAATAAGAAAATGAGGTCATATAGATCACGCTCCCGCGTCATCCTTGTCACGTGGCGCAAAAATATATTTAAAAAGGGGAATGCAACACGAGGACTTCCCAGGAGGTCACCCATCCTAGTACTACTCTCGCCCAAGCACCTTAACTTCGGAGTTCTGATGGGATCCGGTGCTTTAGTGCTGTTATGATCGCATCCGACATGCAACTATCTATTTGTTCCTTATGCTTGCCCCAACTACTACTACTACTACTACTACTAATACTTCTACTACTACTACTACTACTACTACTACTAGTCGTTGGGTGTCAAGCGCGGTGGGAAAAGTCACAGAGTAATCGTCAAAAATAAGAAAATGAGGTCATATTGATCACGCTCCCGCGTCATCCTTGTCACGTGGCGCAAAAATATATTTAAAAAGGGGAATGCAACACGAGGACTTCCCAGGAGGTGACCCATCCTAGTACTACTCTCGCCCAAGCACGCTTAACTTCGGAGTTCTGATGGGATCCGGTGCTTTAGTGCTCGTATGATCGCATCCGACATGCAACTATCTATTTGTTCCTTATGCTTGCCCCTACTACTACTAGTCGTTGGGTGCCAAGCGCGGTGGGAAAAGTCACACAGTAATCGTCAAAAATAAGAAAATGAGGTCATATAGATCACGCTCCCGCGTCATCCTTGTCACGTGGCGCAAAAATATATTTAAAAAGGGGAATGCAACACGAGGACTTCCCAGGAGGTCACCCATCCTAGTACTACTCTCGCCCAAGCACGCTTAACTTCGAAGTTCTGATGGGATCCGGTGCTTTAGTGCTGGTATGATCGCATCCGACATGCAACTATCTATTTGTTCCTTATGCTTGCCCCTACTACTACTACTACTGCTGCTGCTACTACTACTAATTGTTGGGTGTCAAGCGCGGTGGGAAAAGTCACACAGTAATCGTCAAAAATTAGAAAATGAGGTCATATAGATCACGCTCCCGCGTCATCCTTGTCACATGGCGCAAAAATATATTTAAAAAGGGGAATGCAACACGAGGACTTCCCAGGAGGTCACCCATCCTAGTACTACTCTCGCCCAAGCACCTTAACTTCGGAGTTCTGATGGGATCCGGTGCTTTAGTGCTGTTATGATCGCATCCGACATGCAACTATCTATTTGTTCCTTATGCTTGCCCCAACTACTACTACTACTACTACTACTACTACTACTACTACTACTACTACTACTACTACTACTACTAGTCGTTGGGTGTCAAGCGCGGTGGGAAAAGTCACACAGTAATCGTCAAAAATAAGAAAACGAGGCCATATAGATCACGCTCCCGCGTCATCCTTGTCACGTGGCGCAAAAATATATTTAAAAAGGGGAATGCAACACGAGGACTTCCCAGGAGGTGACCCATCCTAGTACTACTCTCGCCCAAGCACGCTTAACTTCGGAGTTCTGATGGGATCCGGTGCTTTAGTGCTGGTATGATCGCATCCGACATGCAACTATCTATTTGTTCCTTATGCTTGCCCCTACTACTACTAGTCGTTGGGTGTCAAGCGCGGTGGGAAAAGTCACACAGTAATCGTCAAAAATAAGAAAATGAGGTCATATAGATCACGCTCCCGCGTCATCCTTGTCACGTGGCGCAAAAATATATTTAAAAAGGGGAATGCAACACGAGGACTTCCCAGGAGGTCACCCATCCTAGTACTATTCTCGCCCAAGCACGCTTAACTTCGAAGTTATGATGGGATCCGGTGCTTTAGTGCTGGTATGATCGCATCCGACATGCAACTATCTATTTGTTCCTTATGCTTGCCCCTACTACTACTACTACTACTGCTGCTACTACTACTAATTGTTGGGTGTCAAGCGCGGTGGGAAAAGTCACACAGTAATCGTCAAAAATAAGAAAATGAGGTCATATAGATCACGCTCCCGCGTCATCCTTGTCACGTGGCGCAAAAATATATTTAAAAAGGGGAATGCAACACGAGGACTTCCCAGGAGGTCACCCATCCTAGTACTACTCTCGCCCAAGCACGCTTAACTTCGGAGTTCTGATGGGATCCGGTGCTTTAGTGCTGGTATGATCGCATCCGACATGCAACTATCTATTTGTTCCTTATGCTTGCCCCTACTACTACTAGTCGTTGGGTGTCAAGCGCGGTGGGAAAAGTCACACAGTAATCGTCAAAAATAAGAAAATGAGGTCATATAGATCACGCTCCCGCGTCATCCTTGTCACGTGGCGCAAAAATATATTTAAAAAGGGGAATGCAACACGAGGACTTCCCAGGAGGTCACCCATCCTAGTACTCGCCCAAGCACGCTTAACTTCGGAGTTCTGATGGGATCCGGTGCTTTAGTGCTGGTATGATCGCATCCGACATGCAACTATCTATTTGTTTCTTATGCTTGCCCCTACTACTACTACTACTACTAGTCGTTGGGTGTCAAGCGCGGTGGGAAAAGTCACACAGTAATCGTCAAAAATAAGAAAATGAGGTCATATAGATCACGCTCCCGCGTCATCCTTGTCACGTGGCGCAAAAATATATTTAAAAAGGGGAATGCAACACGAGGACTTCCCAGGAGGTCACCCATCCTAGTACTACTCTCGCCCAAGCACGCTTAACTTCAGAGTTCTGATGGGATCCGGTGCTTTAGTGCTGGTATGATCGCAGCCGACATGCAACTATCTATTTGTTCCTTATGCTTGCCCCTACTACTACTACTACTACTAGTACTACTACTACTACTACTACTACTACTAGTCGTTGGGTGTCAAGCGCGGTGGGAAAAGTCACACAGTAATCGTCAAAAATAAGAAAATGAGGTCATATAGATCACGGTCCCGCGTCATCCTTGTCACGTGGCGCAAAAATATATTTAAAAAGGGGAATGCAACACGAGGACTTCCCAGGAGGTCACCCATCCTAGTACTACTCTCGCCCAAGCACGCTTAACTTCGGAGTTCTGATGGGATCCGGTGCTTTAGTGCTGGTATGATCGCATCCGACATGCAACTATCTATTTGTTCCTTATGCTTGCCCCTACTACTACTACTACTACTACTACTACTACTACTACTACTACTACTACTACTACTACTACTACAACTACTACTAGTCGTTGGGTGTCAAGCGCGGTGGGAAAAGTCACACAGTAATCGTCAAAAATAAGAAAATGAGGTCATATAGGTCACGTTCCCGCGTCATCCTTGTCACGTGGCGCAAAAATATATTTAAAAAGGGGAATGCAGCACGAGGACTTCCCAGGAGGTCACCCATCCTAGTACTACTCTCGCCCAAGCACGCTTAACTTCGGAGTTCTGATGGGATCCGGTGCTTTAGTGCTGGTATGATCGCATCCGACATGCAACTATCTATTTGTTCCTTATGCTTGCCCTACTACTACTACTACTACTAGTCGTTGGGTGTCAAGCGCGGTGGGAAAAGTCACACAGTAATCGTCAAAAATAAGAAAATGAGGTCATATAGATCACGGTCCCGCGTCATCCTTGTCACGTGGCGCAAAAATATATTTAAAAAGGGGAATGCAACACGAGGACTTCCCAGGAGGTCACCCATCCTAGTACTACTCTCGCCCAAGCACGCTTAACTTCGGAGTTCTGATGGGATCCGGTGCTTTAGTGCTGGTATGATCGCATCCGACATGCAACTATCTATTTGTTCCTTATGCTTGCCCCTACTACTACTACTACTACTACTACTACTACTAGTCGTTGGGTGTCAAGCGCGGTGGGAAAAGTCACACAGTAATCGTCAAAAATAAGAAAATGAGGTCATATAGATCACGTTCCCGCGTCATCCTTGTCACGTGGCGCAAAAATATATTTAAAAAGGGGAATGCAACACGAGGACTTCCCAGGAGGTCACCCATCCTAGTACTACTCTCGCCCAAGCACGCTTAACATCGAAGTTCTGACGGGATCCGGTGCTTTAGTGCTGGTATGGTCGCATCCGACATGCAACTATCTATTTGTTCCTTATGCTTGCCCCTACTACTACTACTACTACTACTAGTCGTTGGGTGTCAAGCGCGGTGGGAAAAGTCACACAGTAATCGTCAAAAATAAGAAAATGAGGTCATATAGATCACGGTCCCGCGTCATCCTTGTCACGTGGCGCAAAAATATATTTAAAAAGGGGAATGCAACACGAGGACTTCCCAGGAGGTCACCCATCCTAGTACTACTCTCGCCCAAGCACGCTTAACTTCGGAGTTCTGATGGGATCCGGTGCTTTAGTGCTGTTATGATCGCATCCGACATGCAACTATCTATTTGTTCCTTATGCTTGCCCCTACTACTACTACTACTACTAGTCGTTGGGTGTCAAGCACGGTGGGAAAAGTCACACAGTAATCGTCAAAAATAAGAAAATGAGGTCATATAGATCACGCTCCCGCGTCATCCTTGTCACGTGGCGCTATTTAAAAAGGGGAATGCAACACGAGGACATCCTCACCCATCCTAGTACTACTCTCGCCCAAGCACGCTTAACTTCGGAGTTCTGATGGGATCCGGTGCTTTAGTGCTCGTATGATCGCATCCGACATGCAACTATCTATTTGTTCCTTATGCTTGCCCCTACTACTACTACTACTACTACTACTACTACTAGTCGTTGGGTGTCAAGCGCGGTGGGAAAAGTCACACAGTAATCGTCAAAAATAAGAAAATGAGGTCATATAGATCACGGTCCCGCGTCATCCTTGTCACGTGGCGCAAAAATATATTTAAAAAGGGGAATGCAACACGAGGACTTCCCAGGAGGTCACCCATCCTAGTACTACTCTCGCCCAAGCACGCTTAACTTCGGAGTTCTGATGGGATCCGGCGCTTTAGTGCTGGTATGATCGCATCCGACATGCAACTATCTATTTGTTCCTTATGCTTGCCCCTACTACTACTATTACTACTACTACTACTACTACTACTACTAGTCGTTGGGTGTCAAGCGCGGTGGGAAAAGTCACACAGTAATCGTCAAAAATAAGAAAATGAGGTCATATAGATCACGCTCCCGCGTCATCCTTGTCACGTGACGCTATTTAAAAAGGGGAATGCAACACGAGGACATCCCAGGAGGTCACCCATCCTAGTACTACTCTCGCCCAAGCACGCTTAACTTCGGAGTTCTGATGGGATCCGGTGCTTTAGTGCTCGTATGATCGCATCCGACATGCAACTATCTATTTGTTCCTTATGCTTGCCCCTACTACTACTACTACTACTACTACTACTACTACTACTAGTCGTTGGGTGTCAAGCGCGGTGGGAAAAGTCACACAGTAATCGTCAAAAATAAGAAAATGAGGTCATATAGATCACGGTCCCGCGTCATCCTTGTCACGTGGCGCAAAAATATATTTAAAAAGGGGAATGCAACACGAGGACTTCCCAGGAGGTCACCCATCCTAGTACTACTCTCGCCCAAGCACGCTTAACTTCGGAGTTCTGATGGGATCCGGTGCTTTAGTGCTGGTATGATCGCATCCGACATGCAACTATCTATTTGTTCCTTATGCTTGCCCTACTACTACTACTACTACTAGTCGTTGGGTGTCAAGCGCGGTGGGAAAAGTCACACAGTAATCGTCAAAAATAAGAAAATGAGGTCATATAGATCACGGTCCCGCGTCATCCTTGTCACGTGGCGCAAAAATATATTTAAAAAGGGGAATGCAACAGGAGGACTTCCCAGGAGGTCACCCATCCTAGTACTACTCTCGCCCAAGCACGCTTAACTTCGGAGTTCCGATGGGATCCGGTGCTTTAGTGCTGGTATGATCGCATCCGACATGCAACTATCTATTTGTTCCTTATGCTTGCCCCTACTACTTCTACTACTAGTCGTTGGGTGTCAAGCGCGGTGGGAAAAG